>NW_013678098.1:0-10267 GCF_000517525.1 Limulus polyphemus | reverse complement strand
TAACAAGTAATTAATGACACTTCACCTAAAACAACCAGTAACAATTAACAAGTAATTAATGATGCTTCACCTATCTAATTAGCTGAAAATGTTTCTACACATACTTTAAGTGGTACTAAAATCAGCTGTCACACCTTACAGCACTTAAACTTTATTTCTAAGACAAAATACCTCAGATCATCCACAAAGTGACAGATATCTAGCATATTAAAGGATTATTTTAATTCAGCAAATTTTTGTGATTAAAAATCCCATTCTGTCAAAGGGAAGGTAATCAAACAAGGAATACCTGCATATTATTTAATAAAATGTTACATATTTTAAATAAAGTGACCAAATTTAACTTCAAACTACAGAGTTTACTGTGTACATACGACTGTTTTTATTGAATCAGTGTTGTCTTCATCCCCCAATGAGGACCACCATTTGTTCCTGAACATATACATAGTTTAAGGGATTGATGAATTCTTGAAAGACTAAATCAACTTACCAAATTAGTTTGTTGTCACTTGTAATTACCCAGTCCAGTGATGAAGAACTGTTACAGATAATGGTAGAAAATATGTAACGATAAAACATCTTGTGGTTTACTCATGGATATACTTCAGGAAATATATATAAAACTTAGTATTCAGCTTGTCCTGTGTTAGTCCTAATGAACTGGTCCTGCTCTGTATCTTGAGGGGCATGCCATTTTAGCCTATGTACAGACTGGAATGTTGTTACACTATAAATATAAACCTGATACAGCATGCTGAATAATTACAACTACACACGTAATATTGGAATTCAGAGAGTGTAAAAAAATAAATAAATGCATGCAGCATCATATTTGATGCTCGAGGTAAATGTGTGTAAAAAAGAAAAGTTAATTCATAATACAGATACCACCACTTTTTGTTATAAAAGAATAATCTTTATTGAAGTTACAAGGTAATTCCTGAAAGTACAAAGGATATCTTGATCACCCTTAAGTATGCCATTTCAATGTAATGTAATACTTACTTTCCAACTTGATACTAACCTGAAATTTATTTTATTATATCTGTTAATTAAAAGTCCACATTCTTATCCGTTCTGTATATTATGATTCCAAAGATAAAATGTATCAGATTGTGATCATGTAAACACTAATACTTAGTAATTATTAACTATAATGTCAGTGACTGGTATTTACGTGAATAATGAAATGCTTACTTAAGGGAATCAATTAATACTTAAGAGATAGACCTAAATAACAATATATCCTGAACAAAAGTTTAGTTTATCTATGTACAAAACTAGAAGAACATCTCAAATGTTTATTTCCATTGCAATAAAAAAACAGTTTCTATTTTTGTTTACTTTTACCAAAACTATTAAATTGAAGGATAATGTTACTTCTAAGTTGACTTTTACTGAAAAATATTCTGTATTTTAGACAACATAATATCACCAGTAACTCAAGATAACACACAGAACGTAAACCTCACGAAAAGAGTCAGATAAGGAAAACATAAAACAGAGAAATATTTCACAGGGCTTGTTGTTTCTCTTGATTTAGTTTTCTTAACTCACCTCAACTATCCAATGTTTTGCTTATGAAATAGTGATGTTAATAAATTTAAAATTTGAGATAATATCTGCAGGTTTAGAGAAAACTTAGTTTTATTTACCACAAGCCCTGTGCTGCAATCAGTAACAAAAGAATCACCTGCTCTAACTGAAAGGTAAAAATAGTTTGTTAATACTATTGAACAAACAAATATCTATAGGATTTAAGTTAAAAACTACAGACTTGTATCACTTTTTCTCCATTGCAATAGAAAGTTCAACAAAAGGAACATTAAAGATTATTATGGACACATATAATGCCCGAAAGTTCCAAGAGAGAACCAGGCAGATCTAAGACTAAACGTTACAGGAAGTTGAAAACCCCCAAAAAAAGCAAAGATCCGAGCAAATTAAGCACAATAACTTTTTATTGCAAATATTAACTCTTTCCTACTTTTGTTGTCTGCAACTCAAAGCAAAACGATTACACAAATGATAAGAGGTGTAAAAAGTATTTAAATCACTAATATTAACAATTATGCACTCAATAAATCTGACCTGACACGTACTTCTTGTCTTTTGTATTCACAGTAAATATTTAATTGGCTAAAATATTATTAAGACATTTCTTTTAACCAAGTGACTTTGAAAATTTACCAAGTTAAAAAAAACAGGTTAATTCAGCTGTCAATTAATTTCAGAACAAATAATAAGAATCAAACATACGAGAATTAGCCAACAGTAACTGATAAAAAGTTTGTACGTACAAAACAACTCTTAAAATAGTGTAAAGTTTAAAAAAACAAAAAAAACTTACCAGTTTAACAGTTGAAACTTTTAATAAAACAATTTATTTCTGTGTTTAATAAACATAAAAAACGAATCCCTAACTCCAGAAAAAGTGTCTGTACAAATAATATTCGTAAGAAAGAAAATATTGGGTTACAAATTTTGTTTCAACAGTTACATTCCAGCTTATTCAATGTTGAGTTTACTTCTTCTGCAAGCTTATTACACCTCCTACCACTGATAACCAAGTAGCATAAATTAGCCTTACATAGCAAACTATGGCAGGAAAGGGTTAATGGAATATTTCAATCATAAGATAAACATCTGTTCCAGTAAGATTCGTTCCATCAAGTACAACATGATACAACCCACTGAAAAACATTCCAGAACCTGAAGGTTATGGTTCTAACATTTAACAGTTAATTTGCATGATTCAAGCAGAGAAAGACTGAGACAACAACAATGTTTTTCATCTCTTATCACAAATATATTTCATCGCATTAGTAGATCTAATGGTATGAATCATCTTAATCAAGTACAATAAAAGCTGGATTATCCAGTATTAAATAGAAGACTCGACTAACCAGAATTTAATATCTTCCCTATACAGTCAGTTTATAAAGTGGCAATTTGGAATGTCTAGTGAAGTAAAAAAAGTAAATAATAACGTTTATGTTACATTAATGATTATAAAGTAATAACATGAGTAGTTTTGAAGAATAACAACAAATGCCAATCACATCGTTTTATTCACTTCCGTTCATTCTAATGAACACCTTCAATAATGTTCATGTTTATTATTGCTTAACATTGTTATCATTATCAGTACTGTTGAAATATTGCAGATATAATCTCTTTAGTACCAATGTTAGTTGACATTGGATTAACCAGCACCATCTTGGTTGCCAGATAATAAAGCTTTTATTGTACTTACAAAAACATACTTTTTATTTCAATACCAGCAATGGGTTTAAGAATTTATTAGGGTTATACTCATGTGTCTTTTAAAGTTAATATTCACTCCGAGTACCAGAGGGCCCACAATAAATTATGTTTCTTCATCTTTAATGCACCCTTCCCCAACATTCTGATAAACCTAGCCTGCATACTTGAACAAGTATAAGTCAGTAGCTTCATTAATTCTTTCTGTAAGACAGTCTATCCAAATGGAATACTTTATAAACCATATGTACACTATTAATGTCCAACTTTACTGGTTTTCCTCCACAAAGTAGTTTAATAAGACTCTTATACATAAAAACTGTTTAAAATAGAAAGTGGTTAAAATTAATTTTATTTATCTAAGTTAAATCACATCCACCACAGGAAAAACATTATATTAACAAGTTACAATTGCAAATAATTGAAACACTAATCTTAGTTTAATTCAAGTATTATTTACACAAACACAAACACACACACAAAACCAAAAGGTAATCAAACATTCAGACAGTTACATGCAGTTAAATTAAAGAAAAATAAGGATAATAATAATTCTTTGCAGTACCTAGAAATTACAAAATTCTTGGAAAAATACTACTTTGAAAATAAACAGGAAGAAGTTATAATTTGTTTATACTGAAACTGTATTTCTGATATATAGCTACCTCCTCTCGTATAATAGCTTTTCTCAGTCAGTGCTGCCTTCTATTTGCAGTTTTTGCTTGCCATAAGCCCGAATACTCCCACGTGTTTACGCGTGGTACAGCTGTGCCGTAACATGCAAGTAAGCATGCGACAACTCTCCACCAACAGGAGTGTGACAAACCCATCTGGTGTGGCAGACTCCCTCTCTACAGTAGAACCCAATATTCACTTCAAGATTAGGCAAAAAAGAAGCACTGGAAGTGGAAAGTATGAGCGGAGGTATCTATCAGAAATAAATTTTCAGTGAAGGAAAATTATAACTTCCAACACAATACCTTTACCTTACTTCTGTTCACATTATAGATAGAATCCCACAGTGAACTGGTAGAGGGACCAGTGGAAAGATATAGCTGGATGAGCACCCCGTGGAAAGCATCCGAAGCAAGCCCGTGGAGTGTGAAACATCAATGTAGGGGGGGGGGACATACTCGAAGGAGACTACACCACATCTGTACCAAGTACATTCTTTGCCCGCTGTGAAGATATACATTGCTAAATCAGGCAGAAAAGATGCACATCCAATGCATAATTGGACACGTCCAATGGTGTAGGGTGGCTAGGGTGCATTAGACCATATTTGGTGGGTCCCTACAGTCTTCACCTCAAGACTAGGAAGCAGAAGAAAAAATAGCTTCCATCTTTTCATCCTAGCCAAAGCATGCTCGTGCAGACCCAGTACATAATCAACACCAGGCCACAATGGAACCCAACATCCAGCTGATGGTAGGAAGGAGAATGTAACGTGGTGAGCCAACTCCAGTCCAAAACCTGGCAGCATTTGGAAATGGGTCCCTACAAGACACTTGTGAGGACTTATGTTGGTTGGTCCTGCTGTAATCCAACACCAACATCCAGGTAGTGGTAGGAAGGAGAATGTAACGTGGTGAGCCAACTCCAGTCCAAAACCTGGCAGCATTTGGAAAAGGGTCCCTACAAGACACTTGTGAGGACTTATGTTGGTTGGTCCTGCTGTAATCCAACACCAACATCTAGGTAGTGGTAGGATAATGGTTCCCAGCCAGAGAGGTGAACTGTATATGGTGGATCAACTCCAGTCCAAAACCTGGCAGCATTTGGAAAAGGGTCCCTACAAGACACTTGTGAGGACTTATGTTGGTTGGTCCTGCTGTAATCCAACACCAACATCCAGGTAGTGGTAGGAAGGAGAATGTAACGTGGTGAGCCAACTCCAGTCCAAAACCTGGCAGCATTTGGAAAAGGGTCCCTACAAGACACTTGTGAGGACTTATGTTGGTTGGTCCTGCTGTAATCCAACACCAACATCTAGGTAGGGGTAGGATAAGGGATCCCAGCCAGAGAGGTGAACTGTATATGGTGGATCATGTCCAGTCTAAAACTGGGTGGCATGAGGAATTTTTTCCATTCTGCAGTATAAGGAGGGTTCACACCATCTACACCAATAGAACACCACAACACGACTCTCAACTGAGTGGAATAGAGCACACTAAGGAGGATGCCTCCATGGGCCACTCCCCCAGCAATTAGGAGCCAGTAAGTGCCAAGGACTCCAATAATCTACTCGGGGAGGTAGTAGTCCAGAGGAATGCATTATTGAAGAAAGTGCAATGGGTGACCACAAAACCCTATTTTTAAAAGCAGGTCAGTCCCAGTTCCCTCCATCATGATTGGAGTGATGAGCACTGTGATAGTCCACGAGTTAGTACGATCTGGGACAAACTTGAATTATGAAGCAGAACACTGAGAAGAAACCTCTAGTGGTCTTGTGGAAAACCCCATCTCAACAGACAGCATTAATGACTTTAATAGCCATATCATGCAGATTTATGGATTAATATACTTGGACAGGCACCAATCTCCACAGATTGGGATCCAATGAGGAAAATGTGCCCCTGTAATACAAGTAAAGAAATAGAAAACTACCCATTTACAGGTGAATTGAGATGTGTGTAGAATGGTGGTATACAGTATCCCGAGGAAGAGGAAAGGGCCACATGATGAAGATAATGAGTGATGAAGGTGTGTGTGATGTGGTACACAAGCCAGCCTGAATGATATCCTGTATGGGTGATGAAAATGGGCAGCCAATGAAAGGGTGAGAGGTCAGATCTGGTGTAAGGATACCCAGAAAATATGATGAGTATCGGAAGACAAGAAAGAAAAAGCCAACTGAATAAGTTGGAAACCTAATCTGTAAGGGTGACAGGCAAAATGTCTCGTGTAGAGGAAGAGTTCTAATGGATAAACAAGTGGGAATGAGAACCACAGAAGGAAGCCATGCAGGCAACATAATACCAGAGAGCACGAACAGGACAGAAAATATTATCCGGATTGGAGCTGGAAAGGAAGGAAATAGAAGTAAATGTGATGTCCCCCTTCATGAGCTGCAAACATATTGGAAAACAAATACAATCTGCATACAAAAGAACATAGGTGCAGTGGTAAATAATATGTGAAATGTTGAGGGTGAATATATCCAACCAATGATGACCACAAACAAATAGGAGCAAAAAAAACAAAAAAAACTGATTTTCAAGGGCAGGTGGTAAAAGGAACTTGTAGACTAGGGTTCGAAAGGAGGTTGGATAAGGGCACGCTGAACAACATTGAGGTCCCAACCCAGAAGGGTCATAGGACAAGATGGATGAAGAAGCAAAAAGGAGCAAAACAAAAGGGAGAGGACAAGAGAGTAAAAAAAAACTCTATGGGAATGGAAAAAACAGGAAGTACTGGATAAGGCTGCCCGATAACCAGCAATGGTAGAGAAAGATGAATTATTGTCAAACAACCAAGAGAAAAATGTGGAGACATCAAGAAGACCAGGATGGGAAGGGGAGGTAATTATGGCACAGAGACCAATGGAATAAAAAACATCCCCAATAAATGGGGGGTAGGTGGGAGCATAAAGACTAATGGTAAGCAAAAACTGTGCATATAGAGGGCAGAACTGAACAAGAAAAGCTATAATGTGAGAGGAGGTAAGGTATTGTATTGAAACACCAAATGCTCCTGCATTCCTGATAAACCGTACACAGAAACAGTAGTAAGCTAATGCAATGTATTATGACTGTTAATATTGTTGCCATGTGTAGTTTAGGCATAACTAAAGCAAGCATAAAAGCAAGTACTGGTTACAAGGCCTAATGCAGGCTTCAAAATCCATGAACTTTATAATCTTTATGTACACTTTGTAAAAATAAACTTGAACCAACTAACTTATCCTCTCAAAACTTTAATGTAGAAAAACTGTGGAATTTAATTTACACGAAAAAATAAAAATGTAACATATGAAAGCAAAATTAGGCATAGACATTACTAAGAAATCTTCATTCTGAAGCACACAAGTGTTCAATTTAAACATTGTACAGACTTGTATCAGAAAACTATTTATCAGGTTTTGAAATTGCAACTATATATTTAACTTAACTGAAATACTTCTAACGTTGGTCAAATATGTTATGCAGTAGCATCCTTTACTTTGGATAGATATTTGTAAAAAGATTGTTCGATTAATTGTTTCGGCCAAATGAATGTTTAAAAAGGTTCTAAATGAAGTTTTGTGATTGGCTATTACAATGATAGATGTAATTACTGTAGAAATTAAAGCAGTAAAGTCAACAAAGGAAACCACCACGTGATTGAAGTATTTAAAACCAAATTTTGATCCTGGATTAGGCCCTGTATATTGTCCATTTTATTAATGTCAGACTTGGGCATTTTATCAAATATAAAATAATAAATCTTTTAAATGTGTGCTATAAAAAGACTTAAATTGTTCCTTATATAAATCAAGAATATGTTTCCCCTGAAAGAGAAAACAAATAACTACAACGATTTAGACGTACGATTAATAATAAAAATAAATAAACAAATTCAGGATTCACACGTCTCCGTTACAGTAAAGCTATAATTTTGTTTTTTTACGGTAAATTTTTACTATTATTTACAACTGAAGATCTTCTTGTACATTCATTTAATTTGGGTACATATTCTTGACTTGTTATACATGTATTTATAAATCTACAATATGTGCTGACAGAAATGTTTATGAAGTAAACAATTCCTACTTGTTATGGAAGATTACTTCTAACCTATTTCTCAATATTTTTTTGTTAATTATGCACTGTATTATGTGTGTTAAGTCTATCTGTCTGAAGCTTAGTGAAAATTGTTTTCAGGCATTTCATTTTCTGCCAGCACATTTTGGCATTTTAGATATCAAGAAAGAATAATTCAACATCAAGCATAATGAAATCCATGCACTCTTTGAGACACCTCGCCCCAAGATTCATTGGTTCAGAGTGCCATCTGGAAGTAGAGAATCAATTTAGTACACATTCATTAAAAATTTTCTTTCATGGTTTACCGGGTGATCAACGTCCCTCTCTACTTCTGTGATGCCAATAAATAGATTTTTGTTAATTTTTATTTAAGATATTAGTTTTTCTTTTAGAAATACATTAGAGTAACAACTTTTCAATGTATAATCAATTTCTGATTCCCCTCGTCCACTTTTGTTTGTTTTAACAACAATAATAATAATAGGATACTTTATGGACAGTTATCACCCAGTATTCCAGGAGGACATGCTGCAAGGCATAAATAATTTTGTGTGAAAAAATATTAAACATTAACATCTCAAGTGTAATTAAAATAAAAATTATGATTTTATACCTATCTTATTCCATAATGTCTATCATCACACTTCTCTTGGCTTTAAATATTAGATACAAATTCTTATTGATCATTCTTTATCATAAAAGTGAAGGCACTTAATTCTTTGTATACTTATAACAAGAGCTTGCAATAAAAACTATTTTTTGTATTATAATCAATTCTACAAAGGCTGTTTTATGTTGTTTCAAGAGTCCTTAATTCACAAAACACTGAATAAAATCTTTAAGTAACATCTCTTTGGAATTTTTAACCTTGAACCTTGTTAATTAATACTGAACTTATTAAATCTCTTAAAATAACAATTCTATATAATGGTTTGCTTTTTACAAAAACAAAGAAAATCAACCTATAACATTCCCAGCCCATTTTATATAAGACTAATTTAGCTAAAAGTAAAACACATACACAGATTTTAACTTCAGTAAATACTTCACTCTGTAGATCTTATTTATCATACCTACATATTTTTACAGAGTATTTGTATAAAAGATTAGAAATAAGGCAGCTCAAGGCAAGGATGTACTAATACTAGAAACCCTAAGCATTTCAATAACTACATATACTGCTAATTACCGACACAGCTAGTGGAAACATAACTAAATAACTTAATTAGTGTTTAGGTACTTTTAAGTGATATCACAAGCATCTCATTTTCAAGGTAAGAAATACAAAATGGGCCTTAACTCTAGTAAATTAATATTTTTTCATCTGATAAGCTTACTCAACTGACTGACTGCCTAAATTAAGTAAATACAATAACTAACTTTAAAAAACATTAATTCTATTACTGTTTAACTTGTACCGCTAACTGAAGTAAAGACTTAATAAACAGTTTGAAAATGACCTCAACTAAACTAGAGATTTTGTCCAGAGTAAAGTCAAATCTGGATTAGATATGCATCACTCCCAAAGACAAGGTAAAGCCAAATCTGGATTAGATATGCATTACTCCCAAAGACAAGGTAAAGTCAAATCTGGATTAGATATGCATTACTCCCAAAGACAAGGTAAAGTCAAATCTGGATTAGATATGCATTACTCCCAAAGACAAGGTAAAGTCAAATCTGGATTAGATATGCATCACTCCCAAAAACAAAGTAAAGCCAAATCTGGATTAGCTATGCATCACTCCCAAAGACAAAGTAAAGCCAAATCTGGATTAGATATGCATCACTCCGAAAGACAAAGTAAAGCCAAATCTGGATTAGATACAACTTTTCCCCCATGGTTATTTTCATATTGTTTATTATGTATTAAATACATTGCTGAAAATAAATAAATAAATATTCACTTATAGAGACAAGTGTTTGTACACTTGTATTCACAAATATTATAATACTAAGCTCTCACACTCTTTCATCACAGAGTACCATAAATACACATTTTACAAAACAAATCACAAAAAATAATTAAATATTGTGTACTTCAAAATACTTTGCATTCCTTACTTCTACAGATCTTTTTCTAATTAATATATTACTTTGTATATGCTTTTACTCCTCAAGCTAGTATGGAATGGCATTCTAGTCGTAATACGCTATAATCCGTTTAAAGCATCTTCTATTCTAGTCTTAATACGCTATAATCCGTTTAAAACATTTTCTATTCTAGTCTTAATACGCTATAATCCGTTTAAAACATT
>NW_013678097.1:8362-12640 GCF_000517525.1 Limulus polyphemus | reverse complement strand
AATAACTGTTGATACCTACATGGACATTGTCCTATCAACACATGAATAACTGTTGATACCTACATGGACATTATCCTATCAATACATGAATAACTGTTGATACCTACATGGATATTGTCCTATCAACACATGAATAACTGTTGATACCTACATGGATATTGTCATATCAACACATGAATAACTGTTGATACCTACATGGACATTGTCCTATCAACACATGAATAACTGTTGATACCTACATGGACATTGTCCTATCAACACATGAATTGTAACTGTTGATACCTACATGGACATTGTCCTATCAATACATGAATAACTGTTGATACCTACATGGATATTGTCATATCAACACATGAATAACTGTTGATACCTACATGGACATTGTCCTATCAACACATCAATGTAACTGTTGATACCTACATGGACATTGTCCTATCAACACATTGAATAACTGTTGATATTTACACGGACATTGTCCTATCAACACAAGAATGTAACTGTTGATACCTACATGGACATTGTCCTATCAACATAGGAATGTAACTGTTGATATCTACATGGGCATTGTCCTGAAAGGGGTTCGGTGTAAATGCACCTTACTCTGATCCTCATGTTGTATCTACACACACACACATTCAACAGAAGCCATGCAACATCGTGCAGGAGGGAGGAAGAGGTCAACGAACTTGACCCTTCGAGGTTTTCAAGACATACCGATAAAATACAGCAGTCAGTATGGGACAGCCTTCGCCAAATTTTGTCCGCATCCAAATCCCAATCACTTTGAAGCATTTTTTTTTTTTTTTTTTTGTAATTGGGAAATAGGGCATTTTCGCGGTTTTCGGTTAATAACTCTGTAAACCGTGATGAGATTTGTACTAAATTTCATGGGCACATGAAGATTGAGACTCCTCATTACACCATGGGGGGTATGTAATCTCTCTGTTTGTTCTTGTTTTATGATATTTTTGGAGAGTTTATTTGAAGTTAAGCACAAAGCAACACACTGCCAACCACGGGTATCGAAACCGGGATTCTAGCGTTGTAAGTCCGCAGACATACCGCTGTGCCACTGGGGTATGTATTCTTTTGGAAACATAGCAGAACACGTGTAGTCGTACCGAACGTAAAGAATGATTGACGTAGGCCTGATTTAGAGATTCAAGCTATCACTATTTTATAATTAAAAGTTAAACGACAGTAAATCAAATTAAACATTTTTTTTCTTTATTACGTATTTTAGACACTATTATATTATCATGATTTACAAATATTGTAAGTATTGTTAGTGAGCGTGAATGAGAGGTAATTTTTTTATGATTACATTTGTCCGTTAACAACGTACGATTCAGTTTTTTGTGTAATAGTCAAACCTAGAGCTGTTATTCAAAATTCTATCGTTGTTCCTCATTTATGGATTTACAACGGTAAAATCCAGGATTCGATTCCCCGCGGTGAACAGAGCAGATAACACAATTTGGCTTTGTACTAAACAAGTAACAACAACATCGTTATTAGGCTGTTTATATTATGTCGGACGTAATAATTTTCATCGGTAGACTCGGACGTCTTGGGCGCCCTCTGTTGGAACACGAATTAATCAATTAAATACTACTGTCGTGCAACCATGCGTGCAACTTTTTTGTTTTCAATATCTTCATGGTAAAATATATACGCAGCTCAGGATAGTGACCTTGTTGGGTATTTTAAATATACACCAAGTCGTCTGGTTGGCACGGTCATTGGCCTTGCTATGAAACTAAGTAACGGATACTTCCACGAAGGTATTCTGTAAGCGGCTTGGATATTATTACGACAAATCATGAAGTAGAATTTAATGTCCTTTGTCTCCTAGTTAGATATTAGATTATTAAACGCGTTTATTATTTCATTTATTTTTCCTTAGCAGGTTTATTTTGTTTCGCGCACAACTACATAAGTGCTATGTGTGCTAGCCATTCCTAATTTTGAATCGATGGACTAAATGGACCGCAGATAGTCAACACCACCAACGGCTAACTCCTGGACTTCTGTAATCGACAGCACCGTCACCAACCACAAAGTGTATGTCACCTGTTGAACCACGCTACTACTAGGTACCAACCACAACGTGTATGTCACCTGTTACCCCACACTGCTACTACTAAGTACCAACCACAACGTGTATGCCACCTGTTACCCCAAACTGCTACTACTAAGTACCAACCACAAAGTGTATGTCACCTGTTACCCCACACTGCTACTACTAAGTACCAACCACAAAGTGTATGTCACCTGTTACCCCACGCTGCTACTACAAAGGGGATCACAAAAGGGGAGCCCACCTCTTTCAAAGTCCCAATTTAACTTATATAAGATTGCCTCTCGCCATTTTTTCTCAAGACAAAATAAGTTAAAATATTTTAACCTCTTTCCATAAGTAATCCGTGTAAGTAATTCTATCCCTGGAGTCATTTTAGGTGTTTTATCTGATTTCTTTCCGATATATCAGTACCATTTCTTACGATATTCCAAGCTAAGCCTAATATAATGTACACAAAATACATGAACACCCTGGATACAAAATAATAACAGTATTACTACTCTGTAAATGACGATAGATGCTTTAGTTTGAGCCAATCATAAGCCACACTGACATTTTTTAGGTAGCTCGATAATTTCCAACAACGAAACAGGAAAATTCTAAAGTAATAATAATGTCTTAGATGGTGTAAAAATGTAATTTATTATATATGACTATTGAGTGTGATCTTGTAATGGTTCTTGAGAACTTATAACGCTAAAAATCGGGGTTCGATAACAGACAAGCAAGCTCTTGTGACACGAAGCTTCTGGTTTTTGTTTTGTTGGACAAGTTATATTTTATATTTTTATATTGTTGCGACATCGAGGTCACGTAACTAGTATCACGCTACGTCTTTCTCGAACTTTCACGTCTTTGCCTTAAATCTCGTGATCTTTCTAGGTATAGTGTAGTCTTGTAATGGTTCATGAGAACTTATAACGCTAAAAATCGGGGTTCGATAACAGACAAGCAAGCTATTGTGACACGAAACTTCTGGTTTTTGTTTTGTTGGACAAGTTTTATTTTATATTTTTATATTTATGATGATATATTTGCTGAAAACATTCACTACTTCATATTTTCAATAACTCTTTGTTCTTCAGGCTGGTTTTCTGTGATCTCCGAGGATGGGCACACAGCTGGTTACTTTAGAAGTATGGAACATGTGGTCCAGGCCAAAGTTCCCATATTCTTGACAAAGGATGACGTTACAGGGTACAAATGCCCCGATTCGGAAACAATAGAAAAAAGAACTATGTACTCAAAAGTGGTGGTAAGTAAAGTTTTGTTTGTTTTTTTACTTACTTAGCCCAAAAATTTACAGGTTAATTGGAGTTTGGGACAGTAAAGAAAGTCACCACGGGGTGACAGCAGTAGCTTAAGGTCAGTCTGTTTTTCTTTCACATAATTATTTGAATTGTGTCGAAACAAATCGCAACAATAAAAATATAGCAATAAATTTTATATAGGAAGTGCGAAGCAAACACCAAACAAATGATTTGGTTAAGAGGTAGAAAAATGACACTACACTGTACATAAATCTGTATTTTAAGTACAGAATTTAAATGATTTACTCATATATCTTGTAGTATTTAAATAATAAAGTAATAGATCACTTAAATCACAATTATATATTATTACAAAATATCCTTGTTTTTGCAATAATAAATAATTGTGATTAAAATGGCGCATTAAATGTAATTGATGCCATAAACTGTTTACCAAAAAATAAAAATGTCTGGTTTATCTAAAGCCAAAATTTCGCTTCAATACTAAACTAATAATACAACCGTAAACCTGGCCTTCATTAGGCCTAACAATTTGATGTTGCTTTGCAAAAAAATAAAAAAACTAACATCAGACTCGGAACCTAAATGATTTAGAGTAGATTACCTTAATAGGCTAGAATCAACAGAAAACATTATGTAAAATATAATTTAGATAATTATTCACATATTAACATTATATTAACAATGTAATTACGTAATATATCTTTATAAGTTCAAAAATTAAAAACTTCACATACATTTTGTTTTTAGGTCCATTTTATGTCCAGCTCATCTGATGGCAATGACAGTGATATAGGCCTAATGTAAATATTAGGTCGTCAAGAAATTATTGTCGCGTTTTGGAACACTTTCATTACCCCCCCCCCCCCCCCATAAAACTGTACATCACGTATAATAGTTAAACGAACCGCCTAAACGTCACGT
>NW_013678097.1:5672-7362 GCF_000517525.1 Limulus polyphemus | reverse complement strand
CACGAGGCACGTTTGACGCAACACAAGATTATGGAGTTGGGTTGGGAAGTTCTCCCCCACCCACCATATTCTCCAGATATGGCACCAAAGATTACCATCTTTTACGTTTGCTGTAACACCAATCTTAATGGGAAAACGTATGCCAATGTGGAAGGTGTTAAAGAGGACATCGACATGTTTTTTGCCTCAAAACCAAGTGATTTCTTTAATCAGGGCATTAACAACCTGATTGTACGATGGAAAAACACCATGAATAAGAATGGAGACTGTTTCCTGTTACGCCTCCGTTCGTTAGTTAATTTTCCGTAAATTCGTTCCGACGAAACTTTAGCGACACAAGTCCTTTCTTGAATAAAGCTGGTTTATTCTTTCCGAATACAACTTTACGATACACTTAATTTCAACAGTCGCTCTGTAACAAACGTTCACGTCTCACGTGGCCAACAATATTTTATCCGCATACATTCAATTACTCATTGCACTGTCCCCCGTCACGTTGTGACCGTCTTATATATATTCAAGACTAACACATATCTAGTAAATGCTAGGGCATTCTTGAAGGAACAGGATATTTCTAGAAACAGGTAGCGTGATACTAGTCACGTGACCTCGCTGACGCAACATTCCTTTAATAAATGTTTTGTTTTGATGTATATAAGTTGTTCGGTTTTTTCAGCTAAAAAAAGCGACCTTAATTTCTTGACGATCTAATACTTTTTAAACATTACTGTTGAAGCGAAATTTGTGTGTTTGTTTGTATCCAACTGTCCTGTGCATTTTCTACTGTGTCGAGTAATTATCGTTTTATTAAATTTGTATTTTGTAGTTGTTTATGTATTATCCAGTTGAATCTAAATGTTTAACTCTAGGCCTACTTTAAGTTTAAATCATGCCCGTTTCCACACTGAATAAAAAATAGTGCTAGCTGATGTAAACAACGCCTGATTTATTTATATCGCCCTCACCCAAACAATCTCTGCCAGAAAATTAAAGCCAAGATATTAAATATTTTACCAATATAACTAGTTTTTCTCGTTCAGTCTTCGGTTCTAGATACTGTAGTTTGTAATTTGTTATATGTACATTGTAACGATAGTGCCCTTAGAAATAACGTGTTCTTTGACAAGTTTGAGATGCTAAAATGTACGCCTAAACGCTCCAATCTATTCTTTAGTCTCATTTTTTAACAATAGAAAACCAGTTTCCTATTCGTCTTCTACTGTTATTAGGGATACAATAGATTATTAATGACTATTTACATAATAATATAAAGACAGTTAAATTATTATACATAACAAATACATCAAAGATCACACTAGGCCTACAAATGCACTCGCAGGTAGAGGTCAGCTGTATGGGGCCGGGTTGGGCTTGGATGCGTTTGGTTTGTGAAAGTTATTTGTATAAATTTGTGGTTCCTCAGGCTTTTTGCTAGATTTTTCAGCTTTTTAAAATAATATTTGATCAGAAAGTAAACTCAAAATGAAACAATTAAATCTTAAACTTTATTTAAAAAAATATTTTGAAACCTTTTTTGAAAAACGGTAACCTAAACCCATAACTGCGACAGTTTCATGATTTTTATGCTCGATATCAAAGGGAATTTTGTATCCCTACAAATACTGTCTCAAGCCTCTTTTAAAACGGTTATATTATATAGCAACCATAATGTTGATATTATTAATAATAT
>NW_013678097.1:2474-5070 GCF_000517525.1 Limulus polyphemus | reverse complement strand
ATTATTGTTATATTGCAATGAAAATATGCATAGACACAAAAAAATCGAAAATATTTCCATAAGAAAAGTAACATCCTCGTGCGGAATTATTCACATTATTGTAGTGGTTGTGTTAAAAATAAGGATTTTGGTTTATGCATTTACTTAAATTTAGGTAAAACATGCTGATAGAATTTTAACACACGAACTAAAAAAGTCAGTGTGTACTTGTCAAAGTTTAGTGGCAACAATGTCACGCTGAATTTCTTTGGTAACTTTATATTTAATTTGTGAACCTTTTTCTCTAAGTTTAAAGAATAACATAATTTTGATTTGAATATTTTTATTCACAACCTGATATAAGATAATCTTCAAACGCTATGGTTAACAACCTGAGATTACCATAACACAGGCCTGCGATGGTTTTATTGTCTTGAAAATTTTACATGTTCTACGGAATACGAAAATGATATCCATTTTTGCTCCATCACGTACAGATTATTCACAAAACGTCATAAGGCAATACATAAAACATAGACCACAACACGTAGTTTTGAGACTAAAAGACGCAGATTTCACGCACACACACAAAAATCAGTATGAATGGGGATGCATATTCGTTTGACATCAATGTTCTTCCATTTTCTTCAGTTTGTTTGCATTTGTCTTAACAAACATAATAATAAAAAATCACAAACAAACTTAAAGCAAAGCCATATTGGACTATCTGCCGTGTCTACCGTGGGGAATCGAACCCCGGATTCTAGCGTTGTAAATACATAAACCTACCAGTAACCTACCAGTGGACCCAGTCAATGTCAAAATATAGTTATTTCTGTACCATGTCAACTTTAAATCAGCTGTGTTTATCACGTGACTTGTTGATTTGCATATTGAAACTCGTTTTGTTATAACGTATTCAACGTTTTCTACGTTACAATTTTAATGTATTCTTAATATATTCTAAAGAGCTCAATAAACATTATTTCTTAATGTGTAAATAAAATTAGGTAAATATTGTAAATATATCTAACCTACCATTTAATAAAAATAGTCTTTTTTTTTGTTGTCTATTACTTCACAGACTAAAGCTGGTCGAGTCTTACGGGTTCTGGGCGTCTACGAAGACTTTAGCTACAAAAATTTCTCTGATCTTACTGTAGATCGAAATTCATCGGACAAGAACAGTAGAAGATTTGTTAAGTGTCTAAATCAGGAAGGAGAAATTGTGTTCTTACCTCTCAATACTTCTGGCGTTTTCTACACAATCGCTTGTCGAAAATCAAACTCCATCGGCCACGTATTTTTGCTATCAAACCTACTGAAAGTTTGGAAGTTACCACTGCTTGTAAGACTAGTGAGCGGTCAGAGACCACAGTTGACAGATAAATCTACAGCCCTCTATCGGTTAGAAGAGGTTCAGCAGCGAGATGTTATTCTCGCTTGTTCGATTACTAATGAAGACATTTTTCTGTTTGAAATAGACTTGGACTCGTCATTTATGTTCGTTCGATCTCTGGACGATCTCGATTACCAGAAAACGGACACCTATCGGCGAATGTTGATGTTTTGCGCGGTGGAAGCCGACAGATGGCGAAAACAAATAAAAATTGAACATTCTGTTGTTCCCCAAGTG
This sequence comes from Limulus polyphemus, assembly GCF_000517525.1. NCBI lineage: Eukaryota > Metazoa > Arthropoda > Merostomata > Xiphosura > Limulidae > Limulus > Limulus polyphemus. Next base: position 3,455 of record NW_013678097.1, on the reverse strand, counting down.
CAAGATACTAAAAGACCCTTCCTCTCGTCTTGTCGCAAGAAAATAAAAGAGAAAAAACACGAGGAGATGGACTTGGATACCGGATCAAACAGCCTGTTTTGGAATTTTGAAACTTTAGATTCTAAAAAAATATCTGATTCAGTAAAATCTACAAGTTCTGTCACTTCTAAAAAATCGTCTGCTTCTTCCCGCCTTACCAATCGTTTTAGCCGATTCTGGAATAGCTGGAAAACTAAGAAACTACACGAAGTTAAAGAAGAAGACATTGACTCGAATTTTGATATTGCTTCTGCGGCAGATTCTAACGAAGGCGTTAGTACGATGTCTTATTCCGCAATTGATGTCAATCTTTACGAATCTCTGAAGGGGAATGTCAGAAGAGAAACTTTTCATCTGGTGAAGTATTTCTGTGATACTGGTGATGATGGATACGACACTTCCCAACTGAATGAAGAGTCGTATTACGATTCGGTTTCTTAAAGTTCTTCTATACTTTCAAGAAATTAGACAAGAACGTCTTCTGAAACTGGACTCACCACCTAACCTGACGACTTCTTACAACAACACTTACGTCAATTAGGAAACATTAATCCTTCGTAGACACAGGGAAAGCTTAAGACCACGGAATTTCTTGATCGACTAACAAAAGACTACACAGGTCTGTGAATATAAATTTCATAAAAGTTGTTTTGGATTTAATAACGGATTTTCCATAATTCAGCTACGCAGATTTCGAAAATAATTTTTTTACAAATCGGGAAGAAAAAAAAAACTCTTACTTAGATCAAATTATTATTTCGTTTACCACAATGAATTTTGTAGTTAAGCACGAAGCTATACAATGGGCTATGTGTATTCCACCAACCATGGGTATCGAAACCCGGTTTCTAGCGTTGTAAGTCCGTAGACATACGTCTGTGCCACTGGGGGGGGCTTAATTAAAGCAACAATTGAATGAATACTACGGGATCAAAAAAGTCC
>NW_013678097.1:0-1706 GCF_000517525.1 Limulus polyphemus | reverse complement strand
AAATGTAAATTAACATTATAGTTTTACCGCGACGACAAATAAAAAATTCTAGGTCCATCCATAATCGTTAAATAGCTGTGTTGTTGTTGTTACGTAAATGTAAATTAACATTATAGTTTTACCGCGACGACAAATAAAAAATTCTAGGTCCATCCATAATCGTTAAATAGCTGTGTTGTTGTCGTTACGTAAATGTAACTTAACATTATAGTTTTACCGCGACGACAAATAAAAAATTCTAGGTCCATCCATAATCGTTAAATAGTTGTGTTGTTGTCGTTACGTAAATGTAACTTAACATTATAGTTTTACCGCGACGACAAATAAAAAATTCTAGGTCCATCCATAATCGTTAAATAGTTGTGTTGTTGTCGTTACGTAAATGTAACTTAACATTATAGTTTTACCGCGACGACAAATATAAAATTCTAGGTCCATCCATAATCGTTAAATAGTTGTGTTGTTGTTACGTAAATATAAATTAACATTATAGTTTTACCGCGACGACAAATATAAAATTCTAGGTCCATCTACATGCATTAAATAGTTGTGTTGTTGTTGTTACGTAAAGGTAAGTTAACATTATAGTTTTACCGCGACGACAAATATAAAATTCTAGGTCCAACTACATGCATTAAATAGTTTTTGTTGTTGTCGTTACATAAAAACAAACGTGGATCGATATTTCTACACTGAAACAAAATCACGGAAATTAACAGAATGAAATCATTGAGATGCTTTCCGAAACATGGTAGTTTACTTATTAAACTAACGCCCTGGTTCTTAATGTCCTGCTAAATCTGAATAGCCAGTTAATTGATCGGTTTTAATTAAAAATTCACTTTAAAACAATGGTTCTATTTTGAAGAAATTACATATGTAATTAGAAAGTTTTTTAAGCAGTGTATTATTAGTAAAATAAATTAGTCTATGATATAATTATTTCTACAATAGATGCTCGTACGAGTACATAAATGGAATAACAAAACCCAGTAATTGGAACAGTAGCTTGAAAATGTTAGTTTCGAATGTTGTTTGTTTGTTTGTTGTTAAGCCAAAGCTACACAATGAGCTATCTGTGTTCTGCCTATCACAAGTATCGAAACCCGATATTTAGTGTTATGTTTCAACTGGAAGTTTTTGTGATATCAAGTAATTTGTTAAGTTTATAATCCGTGTCATTAAAACAGAGTAATAAAATGTAAAAGTGTATAAAGTAAGCTATTTTTTTACTTTCATTAAATATATTTAAGAACGAGGCTGTAAGTTGATTAAAAGAATAACATTGTTTTTAAACCAATGCTTTCTCTTAAAGCCCTGAGTGATAAACTTTGTATTTCAAAATTTGTTATGTTTGTTTTGAATAAAAGTATTTTAGTTTCCTGAAACTTAACAAGTTCGTTTTGGGATGAGCATTTTGTAAATCAGAATAAAAACTTTTATAGCATGTAGTCCACAGTCGTTCCATCACTTTCAGCTCCATCCAATTGATCAGAATGGAAACAAAAAGATAAATAAGAACCATCATGAAAGAAGAGTGTTAAGCTACCATTTTGTGTTAATCAACAACTCATGTGTAATCAAATGTTACTGAAACTCACATTCAACGATTGAAACAATTTATCTGTTGTTTTCTTTACATTTTCATAATTGAAGATGTAGTAGTAACACTCTCTTCTTCTGGTTAACCTCTGGATTTCGGGTCT
>NW_013678096.1:10762-12791 GCF_000517525.1 Limulus polyphemus | reverse complement strand
ATCTATGTCTTTTAGAGCCACATTGAGATATCTAATGTGTGTACTTTATGATTTTTTGAGCCAAATTGAGATATCTACTGTGTCTACTTTACGATCTATGTCTTTTAGAGCCACATTGAGATATCTAATGTGTCTACTTTATGATTTTTTGAGCCAAATTGAGATATCTACTGTGTCTACTTTACAATGTATTCGTTTTAGAGCCACATTGTTATATCCACTGTGTCTACTTTACGATTTATTTGTCTTAGAGCCACATCCAGATATCTACTCTCTCTGATACACGATCCAATTATTTTAGAGCCACATTGAGATACCTGCTGTGTCTATTTTACGAACTATTTGTTTTAGAGCTACATTGAGATATCTACTGTGGTAACTTTAAATCTATGTCTTTTTGAGCCACATTGAGATACCTAATGTTTCTACCTTATGATTTATTTTTTATAACCATCTTGAGATATCTACTGTTTCTACTTTACGATCTATTTGTTTTTGAGCCACATTGAGATATCTACTGTGTCTACTTTAAGGTCTATTTGTTTTAGAGCCACATTGACATATCTGCTGTGTATACTTTACAATATATTTGTTTTAGAGCCACATTGAGATATCTACTGTGTCTACTTTATGATTTTTTTAAACCAAATTGAGATATCTGCTGTGTATGCTTTACGATATATTTGTTTTAGAGCTACATTGAGATATCTACTCTTTGTACTTTACGATATAATTGTTCCAGAGCCTTATTGAGATATCTACTATGTCTACTTTACTATCTATTTGTTCCAGAGCCTTATTGAGATATCTGCTGTTTATACTTTACGATCTATTTTTTATAGAGCCACATTGAGATATCTACTGTGTCTACTTTACTATCTATTTGTTTTAGAGCCTTATTGAGATATCTGCTGTGTATGCTTTACGATATATTTGTTTTAGAGCTACATTGAGATATCTACTCTATGTACTTTACGATATAATTGTTCCAGAGCCTTATTGAGATATCTAGTATGTCTACTTTACTATCTATTTGTTCCATAGCCTTATTGAGATATCTGCTGTTTATACTTTACGATCTATTTTTTATAGAGCCACATTGAGATATCTACTGTGTCTACTTTACTATCTATTTGTTTTAGAGCCTTATTGAGATATCTACTGTGTCTACTTTACGCTCTATTTGTTTTTGAGCCACATTGAGATATCTACTGTGTCTACTTTACGATCTATTTGTTTTAGAGCCACGTTGAGATATCTACTGTGTCTACTTTACGATCTATTTGTTTTTGATCCACATTGAGATATCTACTGAGTGTACTTTACGATATGTGTGTTTTAGAGCCACATTGAAATAAATACTGTGTCTACTTTACAATGTATTTGTTTTAGAGCCACATTTTATATCTACTGTGTCTTCCTAACGATCAATGTGTTTTAGAGCCACATTGAGATAACTACTGTGTCTAATATACGATCCAATTGTTTTAAAACCGCATTGAGATATCTACTGTGTCTAATATACGATTCAATTCTTTTAGAGCCACATTGAGATGTCTACTGTTTCTACTTTACGGTCTATTTGTTTTGGAGCAAGTTGAGATATCTAATGTGTCTAATTTATGACTTATTTCTTTGAAATCCACATTGAGATATTTACTGTGTCTACTTTACAATGTATTTCTTTTAGAGCCACATTTTATATCTACTGTGTCTACTCTACGATCTATGTGTTCTAGAGCCACATTGAGATATTTAATGTGTCTACTTTATGATATTTTGAGACAAATTGAGATATCTACTGTGTCTACTTTACGCTTCATTTGTTTTAAAGCCACATTGAGATATCTACAGTATCTACTTTACGCTCTATTTGTTTTGGAGCCACATTGAGATATCTACTGTGTCTACTTTATGATTTTTTGTTTTAAAGCCAAATTAAGATATCTACTCTGTCTACTTTAAGGTCTATTTGTTTTAGAACCACATTGAGATACCTGCTGTGTCTACTTTAAGGTCTATTTGTTTT
>NW_013678096.1:4343-9917 GCF_000517525.1 Limulus polyphemus | reverse complement strand
CATTGAGATATCTACAGTATCTACTTTACGCTCTATTTGTTTTGGAGCCACATTGAGATATCTACTGTGTCTACTTTACGCTTCATTTGTTTTAAAGCCACATTGAGATATCTACTGTGTCTGCTTTACGCTCTATTTGTTTTTGAGCCAAATTGAGATATCTGCTGTGTATACTTTACGATCTATTTGTTTTAGAGCCACATTGAGATATTTACTGTGTCTACTTTACCCACACAGTAGATATCTGAGTGTTGTTCTAAAACAAATAGATCGTAAAGTGGACACAGCCGATATCTCAATGAGGCTCTAAGACAAAAAAATCGTAAAGTAGACACAGTAGATATCTCAATGTGGATCTAAAACAAATAAGTCATAAAGTAGACACGGTAGATATCACAAAGTGGCTCTAAAAAAATAGATCGTAAAGTAGACATAGTAGATATATCAGTGTGGCTCAAAAACAAGTACATCATAAAGTAAACACATCAGATATCTCAATGTGCTCCAAAACAAAAAGACCGTAAAGTAGACACAGTAGATATCTCAATAAGGATCTAAAACTAATAGACTAGACATCTCAATGTGGCTCTAAAACAATTGGATCGTATATTAGTAAAGTAGACACAGTTCTCAATGTGCTCCAAAACAAATAGACCGTAAAGTAGAAACAGTAGATATCACAATGTGGCTCTAAAACAAATAGATCATAAAGTAGACACATTAGATATTTCAATGTGGCTCTAAAACACATAGATCGTAAAGTAGACACAGTAGATATAAAATGTGGCTCTAAAACCAATACATTGTAAAGTAGACACAGTAGATATCTCAATGTGGCTCTAAGCACATATATCGTAAAGTACACTCAGTAGATATCTCAATGTGGCTCTAAAACAAATATATTGTAAAGTAGACACGGCAGGTTTCTCAGTGTGATTCTTAAACAAATAAACCGTAAAGTAGACACAGTAGATATCTCAATGTGGCTCAAAAACAAAAAGAACGTAAAGTAGACACAGTAGATATCTCAATGTGGCTCTAAAATAAATAGACCGTAAAGTAGAAACAGTAGATATCTCAATTTGGCTTTAAAAGAAAAAGATCATAAAATAGACACAGTAGATTTCTCAATGTGGCTCTAAAACACATATATCGTAAACTATACTCAGTACGTATCTGAATGTGGCACTAAAACACATATATCGTAAAGTACACTCAGTAGATATCTATATGTGGCTCTAAAACAAATATATTGTAAAGTAGACACAGTAGATATTTCAATGTGGCTCTAAAACTAATAGACCGTAAAGTAGACACAGTATATGGCTCAATTTGGCTCAAAAACAAAAAGAGCTTAAAGTAGAAAGAGTAGATATCTCAATGTGGCTTTAAAACAAATGTAGCGTAAGGTAGACTTAGTAGATACCTCAATTTGTCTCAAAAAATCATAAAGTAGACACATTAAATATCTCAATGTGGCTCTAAAACACATAGATCGTAAAGTAGACACAGTAGATATAATATGTGGCTCTTAAACAAATACTTTCTAAAGTAGACACAGTAAATATCTCAATGTGGATTTGAAAGAAATAAGTCATAAATTAGACACATTAGATATCTCAATGTGCTCCAAAACAAATAGACCGTAAAGTAGAAACAGTAGATATCACAATGTGGCTCTAAAACAAATAGATCGTAAAGTAGACACAGTAAATATCTCAATGTGGATTTCAAAGAAATAAGTCATAAATTAGACACATTAGCTAGGTTTTTTGAGCCAAATTGAGATATCTACTGTGTCTACTTTACAATGTATTCGTTTTAGAGCCACATTTTATATCTACTGTGTCTACTTTACGATCTATGTGTTTTAGAGCCACATTGAGATATCTAATGTGTCTACTTTATGATTTTTTGAGCCATATGGAGATATCTACTGTGTCTACTTTACGCTCTATTTGTTTTAATGCCACATTGAGATATCTACTATGTCTACTTTACGATTCTTTTGTTTTAGAGTAATTGTGATATCTACTTTGTCTACATTATGATCTATTAGTTTTAGAGCCAAATTGAGCTATATACTATGTCTACTTTACGGTCTATTAGTTTTAGAGCCACATTGAAATATCTACTGTGTCTACTTTACAATATATTTGTTTTAGAGCCACATATAGATATCTACTGAGTGTACTTTACGATATATGTGTTTTAGTGCCACATTCAGATACGTACTGAGTATACTTTACGATATATGTGTTTTAGAGCCACATTGAGATATCTACTGTGTCTATTTTATGATTTTTTTCTTTTAAAGCCAAATTGAGATATCTACTGTTACTACTTTACGGTCTATTTGTTTTGGAGCACATTGAGATATCTGATGTGTCTACTTTACGGTTTATTTGTTTAAGAACCACACTGAGATACCTGCCGTGTATATTTACAATATATTTGTTTTAGAGCAACATTGAGATATCTACTGAGTGTACTTTACGATATATGTGCTTAGAGCCACATTGAGATATCTACTGTGTCTACTTTACAATGTATTCGTTTTAGAGCCACATTTTATATCTACTGTGTCTACTATACGATCTATGTCTTTTAGAGCCACATTGAGATATCTAATGTGTCTACTTTATGATTTTTTGAGCCAAATTGAGATATCTACTGTGTATACTTTACAATGTATTCGTTTTAGAGCCACATTGTTATATCCACTGTGTCTACTTTACAATTTATTTGTCTTAAAGCCACATCCAGATATCTACTGTCTCTGATATACGATCCAATTATTTTAGAGCCACATTGAGATATCTGCTGTGTCTATTTTACGAACTATTTGTTTTAGAGCTACATTGAGATATCTACTGTGTTAACTTTAAATCTATGTCTTTTTTGAGCCACATTGAGATATCTAATGTGTGTACCTTATGATTGATTTTTTACAACCATCTTGAGATATCTACTGTTTCTACTTTACGATCTATTTGTTTTTGAGCCACATTGAAATATCTACTGTGTTTACTTTATGATCTTTTTGTTTTAAAGCCAAATTAAGATATCTACTGTGTCTACTTTAAGGTCTATATGTTTTAGAACCACATTGAGATACCTGCTGTGTCTACTTTAAAATATATTTGTTTTAGAGCCACATTGAAATACCTAGTGTGTGTACTTTACGATATATGTGTTTTAGAGCCACATTGAGATATCTACTGTGTCTACTTTAAGGTCTATTTGTTTTAGAGCCACATTGACATATCTACTGTGTATACTTTACAATATATTTGTTTTAGAGCTACATTGAAATACCTAGTGTGTGTACTTTACGATATATGTGTTTTAGAGCCGCATTGAGATATCTACTGTGTCTACTTTAAGGTCTATTTGTTTTAGAGCCACATTGACATATCTACTGTGTATACTTTACAATATATTTGTTTTAGAGCTACATTGAGGTATCTACTCTATGTATTTTACGATATATTTGTTCCAGAGCCTTATTGAGATATCTACTATATCTACTTTACGATCCATTTGTTTTAGAACCACATTGAGATATATACTGTGTCTACTTGACGCTCTATTTGTTTTAAAGCCTCATTGAGATATCTACTGTGTCTACTTTATGATCTTTTTGTTTTAAAGACAAATTGAGGTATCTGCTATGTATACCTTACGATCTATTTGTTTTAGAGCCACATTGAGATATCTACTGTGTCTACTTTACGGTCTAATTGTTTTAGAGCCTTATTGAGATATCTACTGTGTGTACTTTACGGTCTTTTTGTTTTGGAGCACATTGAGATATCTGATGTGTTTACTTTATGATCTACTTGTTTTTGAGCCACATTGATATATCTACTGTGTCTACTTTACGATCTATATGTTTTAGAGCCACGTTGTGATCTCTACTGTGTCTACTTTACGATCTATTTGTTTTTGAGCCACTTTGAAATATCTGCTGTGTATACTTTACGATCTGTTTGGTGTAGAGCCACATTGAGATATCTACTGTGTCTACTTTACGGTCTATTTGTTTTAGAACAATATTGAGATACCTGATGTGTCTACTTTACAATATATTTGTTTTAGAGCCACCCTGAGACATCTACTGTGTCTTTTTTATGATATTTTTCTTTTAAAGCCAAATTGAGATATCTTCTGTTTCTACTTTAAGGTCTATTTGTTTTGGAGCACATTGAGATATCTGATGTGTCTACTTTATGGTCTACTTGTTTTTGAGCGAAATTGAGATATCTACGGTGTCTACTTTACGATCTTTTTGTTTTAGTGCGACATTGAGATATCTACAGTGTCTACTTTACGATCTATTTTTTTAAAGCCAAATTGAGATATCTATTGTTTCCACTTTACGGTCTATTTTTTTTGGATCACATTGCGATATCTGATATGTCTACTTGGACCGGTCAGCCACTAACCATCTATCATAAAAGTCCTACCAGTATATATATCATTCTATAATTAAAGACCTACACTCACAATCCATCTGTACTAAAAGACCTACTAGACACTATCCATATATAATAAATGTCCTCCCAGCCACTATCTTTCTATAATAAAAGACCTACAATCCATTATCCATGTATCCTAAAAGACCTATCGCTTACTATCCATATATATTAAAAGACCTACCAGTCTCTATCAATCTATAGTGAAAGACCTACAAGTTATTATCCATCTATGTTAAAAGACCATCCAGCCACAATCCATCTGTATTAAATACCTGCCAGCTACTATCCATCTATCATAATATACCTACCAGCCAGTATCCACCTATAATAAAAGACCTACCAGCCACTATATATCTGTATTAAAAGACCTACCCGCCACTATCTATCCCAAATAAGAGACCTACAAGTCACTATCCTTCTATAACAAAAGACCTACCAGTCACTGTCCATCTATAATATAACACCTACCAGTCACAATCCATGTAATAAAAGACCTACTGGTCACGATCCATCTATAAAAAAAGACCTAACAGTCACTATTCTTCTATAATAAAAGACCAACCAGCCAATATCCATCTATCATAAAATACCTATCATTCACTATCCTTCTATAACAAAAGACCTACCAGTCACTATCCATCTATAATATAACACGTACCAGTCACAATCCATCTATAACAAAAGATTTACCAGTCTCTATCCATCTATAATAAAAGACCTACTTTTCACTATCCATCTATATTAAAATACTTACCAGTCACTATCTGTATAACACCTACAAGCCACGATCCATCTATCGTAAAAGCCCTACCAGTCACTATCCATCTATAATAAAAGACCTACTTGTCACTATCCATCTATATTAAAATACTTACCAGTCACTATCTGTATAACACCTACAAGCCACGATCCATCTATCGTAAAAGCCCTACCAGTCACTATCCATCTATAATAAAAGACCTACTTGTCACTATCCATCTATATTAAAATACTTACCAGTCACTATCTGTATAACACCTACCAGCCACGATCCATCTATCATAAAGCCCTACCAGTCACTATCCATCTATAATAAAAGACCTACTTGTCACTA
>NW_013678096.1:2407-3668 GCF_000517525.1 Limulus polyphemus | reverse complement strand
AAAAAAAGCCCCCCCAGCCACTATCCATCAGCAATAAACGACCTAACAACCACTATCCATCTATTATAAAAGACCTAGAAGTTTCTATCCATCTATATTAAAAAACCTATCAGCCACTATCCATCAGCAATAAACGACCTAACAACCACTATCCATCTATTATAAAAGACCTAGAAGTTTCTATCCATCTATATTAAAAAACCTATCAGCCACTATTATATATAATAAAATACTTACCAGTAACTATCCGTCTGTATTGAAGACCTGCCAGCCACTATCCATCTATATTAAAAAGCAACCAGTCACTATCCATCTATAATCAAAGACCTACTAGTCACTATCCATCTATAATAAAAGTCTTACCAGCAACTATCCGTCTATAATAAAAGAACTACCAGTCACTCTCTATCATTATTGAAACACGTGCCAGTCACTTCACAATAATATTAAAAAGCAACCAGTCACTATCCATCTATAATAAAAGACCTACCAGTCACTATCTACCTATAATAAAAGACCAACTAGTCATTATCTATCTATATTGAAACACATACCAGTCATTTTCCATCTATAATAAAAACCTAGCAATCACTATCCATCTATAATAAAATACATATCAGCCATTATCCATCTATAATAAAAGAACTTCCACTTACTATCCATATATATTTAAAGACCTACCATCCCTATCCATATATAATGAAAGACCTACCATTCATTATCTTTCTATAATAAAAGATCTATTAGTCACTAACCATCTATATTATAACGCATGCCAGTTACTTTCCATCTGTAATAAAAGACCTACCAGTCCCAACCCATCTATGATAACAGACATACCAGTAACTATCCATCTATAATAAAAACCTACCAGTCACTATCCATCTATAATATATAACCTACCAGTCACTATCTCTCTATAATAAAAGACCTACCAGTCACTATACACCTATAATAAAAGACCTACCAGTCACTATCTATCTATTATAAAAGACCCACCAGTCACTATCCATTTATATTGAAAGACGCACCAATCACTTTCCATCTATAATAAAAAACCTACAAACCGCTATCCATCTCTAATAAATGATATAAGAGCCACTATCTTTCTATAATAATATTGACCTACCAGCCACTATCCATGTATAATTAAAGACCTACCAGCCACTATATATCAGTATTAAAAGACCTACCAGCCACTATCTGTCTATAATAAAAGACCTACCAGCCACTTTCCATCTATAATAAAAGACCTACCAGG
>NW_013678096.1:0-1407 GCF_000517525.1 Limulus polyphemus | reverse complement strand
TATCTATCTTTATTGAAACGTACCAGTTACTATTCATCTATATTAAAAGACCTACCAGCCACTATATATATATAATGAAAGACCTATCATTCACTATCTATCTATAATAAAAGACCTACCAGTCACTACCCATCTATAACAAAAGACCAATCCGCCACTATCTACCTATCATAAATGACCTACCCTTCACTATCCTTCTATAATAAAAGACCTACCAGTCTCTGTCCATCTATAATATAACACCAACCAGCCACTATCCATCTGTAATATAAGACCTACCAGCACTATCCATCTATAATAAAAGACTAACCCGTCACTATCTATCTATATTGAAACACGTACCAATCACTTTGCATCTAAAATAAAAAACCGTAGCAGTCACTATCCATCTATAATAAAATACCTACCAGCCACTATTTATCTGTAATAAAAGACCTAGCAGCCACTATATAATTATAATAAAAGACCTAACAGCTACTATCTATCTATATTGAAACACGTACCAATCACTTTGCATCTAAAATAAAAAACCGTAGCAGTCACTATCCATCTATAATAAAATACCTACCAGCCACTATTTATCTGTAATAAAAGACCTACCAGCCACTATATAACTATAATAAAAGACCTAACAGCCACTATCCATATAAAATGAAAGACTTACCAGCCACTATCCATCTATAATAACAGACTTTCCAGTTACAAACCACCTACAATAAAAGACCTACCAGCCCCTACCTATATATAATGAATGACCTATCATTCACTATTTTTCAATAACAAAGATCTACCAGTCACTATCCATTTATAATATAACACCTACCAGTCACTTTCCATCTGTAATAAAAAACCTAACAGTCACCAACCATCTATAATAAAAGACCTACCAGTCACTATCCATCTATAATAAAATACCTACCAGTCACTATCTATCTTTATTGAAAAACGTACCAGTTACTATCCATCTATATTAAAAGACCTACCAGCCACTATCGATATATAATGAAACACCTACCAGCCACTAACTATCTATAATATAAGACCTACCAGTCACTATCCATCTATAATAAAAGACCGACCAGTCACTATCCATCTATATTAAAAGACTTATCAGATACGATAAATCTATCATAAAAGACCTACCAGTCACTATACCTCTATAATAAAAACCTACCAGTCACTATCCATCTGTATTAAAAGACCCACCAGTCACTATCCATCTGTATTTAAATACCTACCAGTCACTATCCATCTGTATTAAAAGACCCACCAGTCACTGTCCATCTGTATTAAAAAACCTACCAGTCACTATCCATCTGTATTAAAAGACCCACCAGTCACTGTCCATCTGTATTAAAAAACCTACCAGTCACTATCCATCTGTATTAAAAGACCCACCAGTCACTG
>NW_013678095.1:0-10273 GCF_000517525.1 Limulus polyphemus | reverse complement strand
CCAGAAAATAACAGCAGATTATGTTTCAGATTCTTCCCAGGAAATAACAGCAGATTATGTTTCATATTCTTCCCAGGAAATAACAGCAGATTATGTTTCAGATTCTTCCCAGGAAATAACAGCAGATTATGTTTCAGATTCTTCCCAGGAAATAACAGCAGATTATGTTTCAGATTCCTCCCAGGAAATAACATCAGATTATGTTTCAGATTCCTCCCAGGAAATAACAACAGGTTATGTTTCAGATTCCTCCCAGGAAATAACAGCAGATTATGTTTCAGATTCTTCCCAGGAAATAACAGTAGATTCACTGCTAATAATTCAAACAATTCAATTGTTTAAATCTTAAAAACGAATACATGTCATTTCATAATTAGCATTTGGACTACTACACAATGTGACAGGATAGGCCTATAATGTCATTTTTAAGATTAGGCAAAGATGGAGTAGGAAAAAAGATAATATTTTCATATCTACTTATAATAGCACGATCTCAGAAATAAGAAGCAAATTCGATAAGTACAAGAGTAATGGGTTTTCATGTAAAAACCCGAAAATATACTTTGTATGATACAGCTACAGTGTTTCCTTACTTAAAAGGAATACCCTTAAAACATACATATATAAGCAATTAAAATATTTGTAATCAGATCATTTCTAAACGCTTCTTAGAACTCGCGTGTGCTTTGATTGTTTGAAGTTAAGCACAAAGCTACAAAATAGGCTATCTGTGCTCTGTCCACCACGGGTATCGAAACCCGGTTTCTAACGTTGTAAGTCCGCAGAGATGTCGCTGTGTCACTGAAGGGTCTCACGTGTGCACAGTTTGCTATAGCTTCAATATACAAAATACTAAACATGAGTTCAATGCTTTCTCAATAAGTACAAGTTTAGGAATTTGATATAGTTTTCTATTCGCTTTATTTAACGAAAATACATACTGGATGAGAAGCTACAGTAGGATACAAAACTATACTTTAGGACGAAGGTTGGCGTACTGGATGAGAAACCACAGTAAGATACAAAACTACACTTTAGGACGAAGGTTGACATGCTGGATGAGAAACTACAGTAAGATACAAAACTACACTTTAGGACGAAGGTTTGCGTACTGGATGAGAAACTACAGTAAGACACCAAACTACACTTTAGGACGAAGGTTGGCGTACTGGATGAGAAACTTCAGTAGGATACAAAACTACACTTTAGGACGAAGGTTGGCGATTATGGTGGATTACATCTTTTGTTCAATGCATGATAGTTATAGTTTATTACAAGTCAGGACGAAGGCTGATAGCTGTGATGGATCACACTTCTTGAACAGTGCATGATGGTTGAAAACAAGCTGGTTTGACTATGCCTAAGGCTGTTAGATTGATAAGCCTATTATAGAACATTAAAGATTAGTGACGTCATTTGTGATTTAAGTTGTGTGGTTATCAACAGCTTAAATTATAAAAATCTTTGTTTTTCGTATTATTATATTTTAGCATTCCAAAAATACGATTAAGAATATAAAACTTTGTAAAACTACAGATAAAATACTGTTTTACAGAGTTCTGTATTTTAATAGAAAATATTTTAATGAACTTCATTAAAAAAAAACGGAATATTTTCAAAATGTCAGTAAATTATGGGGCTGATCTCGAGCCAGGCTGTAAAACTGAGATTCTATGGTTCGTGTCCTGTTCATGCCAAAAAGAAAAATAACCGCGCTCCGAACTTTGGGTTAGATTCCAGGGCACACCTACCCAATGGGCTATCTGGACTCTGTCCACCGTGTGGAATGAAGCCCCGAATTTTAGCGTTGTAAGCCCGTGAACTTACCACTGACACACCAATGGACCCTATTATTGGGTCTGACAAAAGTAACCCAAGAGTGTGTAATGAGAGGTATTGACTAACTGCCTTTTCTCCAGTCTATCAGTTCAAAATTTTTCTAAATCAGACTCCTTAATTCAAATATTGTCTATTAAAATAAAAAAAATTGTGAAAACGTTTCTGGAAACTAGGGTGGTTACTTTTTCCATAACTTTTAAATTGTTTTTTCGCTTTGTTACAGTATTAACTTTTCTGTTATGGTCACAATAACAAAAATAATATATTTTTTTGAAATTTCTTTTCACAGTAGAATACATATTTTCTGATATTCTAAAGCATTGTCTTTGAATATTCCAAAACGTAAACGTGCATCTTACTGGAACGAGAAAGAACCCGAAACGTCCAATTTCACTTGAAATATACGGTACACATTTGATACGAGAAAGAACCCAAAATGTTCGATTTCACTTGAAATATACGGTACTCATTTGATACGAGAAAGAACCCAAAATGTTCGATTTCACTTGAAATATACGGTACTCATTTGATACGAGAAAGAACCCAAAATGTTCGATTTCACTTCAAATATACGGTACTCATTGGATACGAGAAAGAACCCAAAATGTTCGATTTCACTTGAAATATACGGTACACATTTGATACGAGAAAGAACCCAAAATGTTCGATTTTACTTGAAATATACGGTACTCATTTGATACGAGAAAGAACCCAAAATGTTCGATTTTACTTGAAATATACGGTACTCATTTGATACGAGAAAGAACCCAAAATGTTCGATTTCACTTCCAATATACGGTACTCATTTGATACGAGAAAGAACCCAAAATGTTCGATTTCACTTGAAATATATTGTACCCAGTTGATACGAGAAAGAACTAAAAACGTCCGATTTCACTTGAAATATACGGTACTCATTGATTCTGACGAGCATCTTCTGGGAACAGATACGAATGTATAAAGTAGCCGACAAACATGAAAACGTTGGATGTGACTATATGTATGGAGGTTTAACTTGTGTTTTACTCACCATATTTACATGGGATTTCAATAATATTACATATCAATAATTTTAATAATTTACTCTTCTAAATAATTCAGCACACAAACTGTGTAAAATAATATAAATGAATATATCTTCACTCTAATGAGTAAAATACAATTAATACATATAACGTACAGTTCACCACTATAAGACTAGTGTTTGTCTGTTACTCATGAGAGATGGAACTCCATACAACCGATATAACTCAAATACATTAAGTGAATCGAGAGTAGTTGATTGGATTAAACCTTTATGTGATTGTTCTACTGTGTTAAATCCGAGATTAATGTTTTCACAAAACATGTTCTCTACCTGTAGCACTGATATGCTAAGTTGTGATGGCGACAGAAACCATCTTGCTGACGGTGAATAACTCCCACATCAAACGGTTTTGAAGTTTATTTAAAAAAAAGAGACTTTATAACTTTCGAACAGAGCAAAATTTATAATCTTATGAAATAAAAACCATACATAGAAAGCAAACACAAAAAATGTTTTGTCATGGTGAATAACATGGTTTTTATCACTCTTTTTGTGCAATCGTGAGGTTTTTATTTGGTGTATTTCACACAGAAAACACACACAACACTGCAGATAAAAGTGTGATGTCTTTGAAGCACTTTTTGAACAATAATAGTGGCTATAGACGTTTTCTCATATAGATAAATTCGTTACAATAGAGTTTTAGAACCAATAGTGTAAGCAACAGATTTAAAGTTTCCTCATATAGATAAATTCGTTACAATAGAGTTTTAGAACCAATAGTGTAAGCAACAGATTTAAAGTTTCCTCATATAGATAAATTCGTTATAATAGAGTTTTAGAACCAATAGTATAAGCAACAGATTTAAAGTTTCCTCATACAGATAAATTCGTTACAATAGAGTTTTAGAACCAATAGTGTAAGCAACAGAGTTATAGTTTCCTCATATAGATAAATTCGTTACAATAGAGTTTTAGAACCAATAGTGTAAGCAACAGATTTAAAGTTTCCTCATATAGATATGAAAACATTTAAATACATTGTTTACTTTGATGAATTGGTATATACATGAGGAAACACTTGTACCTCTTGCTTACATCATTGCTTCTAAAACTAAAAACTTTAGAATATATCTACATGAGAAAACATTTAATTAATTTATTACATTACTGTTTTAAATCCCTATTGTACAGAACAGATTTATATGAGGAAACACTCGTTTACGTTTTATATGTTCTAAAACTTATTTTTATATGTTCATAAACTTAATTCTGTCGAATATATCTGCAGGTTATAAAATTTGTATCTGAAATATACCTGTATGAGGAAACTTTAAATTTGTTGCTTACACTATTGGTTCTAAAACTCTATTGTAACGAATGGTAACTACCAAATATTGTGTTATATGAATGATTTAACCACCAATTATTGTGTTATATGAATGAGTTAACTACCAAATATTGTGTTATATGAATGAGTTAACTACCAAATATTGTGTTATATGAATGATTTAACTACCAATTATTGTGTTATAAGAATGATTTAACTACCAATTCTTGTGTTATAAGAATGATTTAACCACCAATTCTGGTGTTATAAGAATGATTTAACCACCAATTCTGGTGTTATAAGAATGATTTAACAACCAAATCCTGTTTTAGGTCTTATACCGATACTCATTCGTACAGCTATTGTTTACAATGCTAGTTCTAAAACTTAATTGTGTAGGATATATCTATACAAAAAAAATAATTAAATCTAATGTTTACATTAGTGGGTTTAAAACTCTATTATACAAATTATTTCTTTATTATAAAACACTTATATCCATTGTTTATACTACTGGCTCTAAGATGTAAATCCTTAGGACATATCTACAAAAATGTGTTGTGAGAATGATTTAACCACTCAATCCTGTTATATGAATGAGTTAACCATTCAATCCTACGTTATAAGAATGATTTAACCACCAATTCTTGCGTTATAAGAATGATTTAAGTACCAATTTTTGTTTTATGAGAATGATTTAACCACTCAATCCTGTTACATGAATGAGTTAACTACCAATTATTGTGTTATAAGAATGATTTAACCACCAATTATTGTGTTATATGAATGAGCCAATTATGAAGATCCAAACTAAAAATAACCATGTAAATAATTTTATATACCGATCTAACTTAGAATAATGAGTGCTATAAGACAAATTACAAGAAAACAAAAACTTTAAATGATTAGCATTGATTAATTATAAAAGACAACTAAAAACTAAACTCACTAAACGTATTGATTCATTAGTTGGGCAACCGCATTATTTTCGATATTTTCGGCTTTAACTACTTAAGTCTATGTTCAAGAAAAATTTAACTATTCTTTTTGAAAAAATTAAAAAAAAAATCAGGAATTTTCACAGTGTCTCGGCGTACCAATCCACCTCGGTTAGAACTTGTATCTATTGTTTGAATTTCGCGCAAAGCTACACGAGGGTTATCTGCGCTAGCCGCCCCTAATTTAGCAGTGAAAGACTAGAGGGAAGGCAGCTAGTCATCATCACCCACTGCCAACTCTTGGGCTACTTTTTTACCAACGAATAGTTGGATTGAGCGTCAAAATATAATGCCCCCACGGCTGAAAGGGCGAGCATGTTTGGTGGGACGGGGATTCGACCCCGCGACCCGCAGATTGTGAGTCGAGCGCCCTAACCACCTAGCCATGACTTGTATCTATAAACTAAAACCCGATTCTAGCTTATTATTAGCCGTCAGAATTATCATCAGAACACAGACACTCTTATTCGGAATTAGTCTCAGTCTCCCGTTAACGGCTTATAACACGGATGAAAATTCTTTTTGTGTGAATTAGTCTCAGTTCGTATGTAATTTTTTGGTTACATAAATGTGTAAATTATTAAAACGAACGATAAGTATAAATGAACGTTGGATTGTAAATGAAAATTTTACAAGATGTATTTCTGTTTAATTAGTGAAATGTAGTAATAAAATATGTATTAGTACATATTGTGTTATAAGAACTTATCACGTACCTATGGGTAAAGGTTAAATCTACAGACTTACAATACTACAGTCCGGGGTTCGATTCCCCGCAGAAAACAGAGCGCAGATAGTCTCTTGTGCGTCTTTGTGCTAAAAAAAAAACTACCAGTACTTATGAGTGAAAGCAAAGACAATATATGATAATATGTCTGTCATTTCAAGTGCCGACGAGGCCTTTCGGCTGATAGTTAGGGTACATTAGGGCGGCAGCATTGATTATATCATCTCGCTCACTTTTATTCAGGAACAGCTCCTCCCCTCAGCCATCAATGCAAAAAATCCCCAGACCGTTTTTAATACGATGTACCCTGATTTTAAGAAATATTGTTATAATCTAATTACTACAGATATTTCCCGAACCTATTAAGTTACTAGATTTAAACGAAACTGCCCGTCAATCTTATGATAACTCACATCTTTCATATCGACAAGAAACACAGTTTACGGGTATAAAAAGAAACCTTATATTATATGTACACATTATGGCCCTTTTTAATAATCAAAATTGCATTTACTTTAACATAATAACGCTGCAGGACAGTTAAAGTTCTCCCTCAAAAGTTGTTAAACAAGTACAAGGATTAACGAGCTTAGCTCTGCCTTTCTGTCACAAGAACTAAGTATCTTTGAGTGATTGTATTTCCATAAATAGACAACTGTATTCAAACTAAACTGTAGAATAAGAATTTTGAAGTTATACGTGTTTACTTCAATTTGTAGCAAGGAAAACGTTGAACAACAAATGATACCGATAAAATTTACGTATACGTTATATAGTGAACGATAGAAATGTTCACACTGGAGTTAGAGCCACTTACAACACCAACGATAAATATTCATTTCCATTTGGAGTCACTCATAATACTAGCAATAAATGTTCACACTGGAGTTAGAGCCACTTACAACACCAACGGTAAATATTCATTTCCATTTGGAGTCACTCATAATACTAGCAATAAATGTTCACACTGGAGTTAGAGCCACTTACAGCACCAACGGTAAATGTTCATTTCCATTTGGAGTCACTCATAATACTAGCAATAAATGTTCACACTGGAGTTAGAGCCACTTACAGCACCAACGGTAAATATTCATTTCCATTTGGAGTCACTCATAATACTAGCAATAAATGTTCACACTGGAGTTAGAGCCACTTACAACACCAACGGTAAATGTTAGAGCCACTTACAGCACCAACGGTAAATGTTCATTTCCATTTGGAGTCACTCATAATACTAGCAATAAAAGTTCACATTGGGGTTAGGGCCACTTACGATACTAATGATAAACATTCACGCCCTGGTTGGAGCCACTTGCACCACCAATGGTGAATATTCACACTCGAGTTGGCATCGCATTGTAGTCCACGGTTTTTTTAGTTGGGATATTCACTTACATTGGTATGAAACCCACCTGCAATAAGTAATAATATAGTATACGACCAGTTACACTAAACCAGTTATAAAATAGATTATCTGTCCTGTTACTGTTGTTTATTGAACACATGTGGTAACCAGTAATATAGTATACGACCAGCTACACTAAACCAGTTATAAAATAGTTTTTCTATCCCGTTACTGTTGTTTATTAAACACATGTTCAGTTCACTTACATACCAGTTTACCATAGCGAGTAAAATATTTTCTTACCCCTCTAGTTCCTTTGTGACAAATGTCTACAATATAAACATATAACTGATCTCTATTTAGTATATTTCTTATGTGGGACAACATATATCACAAACAATATAAATATAAACCCAAAATATAAATTACGAACAATGTAGACGTACAAAACAATAATTGTTAATTTCTTTAAAATTTCATGAAGGGAACAGTTTACCATAAAACTATATCAGAAGAAAATAGAAGTTACGTTTCTGTGTGTTTCGTTGTTGTTTTTTTTTGCGACAGAAGAGAGCTTCCATTACATCGATCGAAAACAGTTATAATCGTCTTTTATATAGCAGGAAGGGAAAAGATAATTATCGATAGTATAATAAATTAATAACTTTATCGTAATGGAAATTATGATTATTACAACCTCAAATATGTGCACTGTAAATACACTCTCGTATTGTATGGGAAGTCCGAGTTATTACCGAGCGTTCTTCCTTCCAGACTGTCCAATAGCGTGGATGTATGACGTGTCCAGTGAAGAAAGTAGGGGAGCCGCTTGTCTCACTGTTTGAGTCAAACATTTCGTTATTAAGTAAATGGAACTTCCAGACCACTCATGTAACACAAGCTGCACACACACACATTGATAATATTACCCTCGACAGTCTCCAATTCAGCCCCATCACACCGTGTTGTCTCGGATAGCTACTTCCATTTGTCTTTGTAGATGGGGTAGGACAGTAGGGTGGAAGGAACGCGGCTCCTTTGATAATTTATAAAGCGTCATTTTAGTATAACAAATGCTGTCTGATTGATACGTAAATGTGTTGTTTTAAAACTTTCTAAAGGGTATTGAAAAGTCCTTGTGTGTTACTTCTTTTTTTTTTTACTTTTACAAACTTTTATTAGTCTCTTGTACAGCGGTATGTCTGCGGACTTATAACGCTAGAATCCGGATTTCGATACCCCTGGCGGGCAGAGCACAGATAGCTTATTGTATAGCTTTGTGCTTAGTTACAAACAAACAAACCCTTGTACTTCAGTCGTGAGTGTTTTTATAGTAATTTCAAAGGAGCTCCAAATAAGAAGAAGGCATTTAAAAGATGCAAGTGTATTTCATTGCAATTCGGCTTTAGCATGAAGAACATGAGCATTTTAAGTTATCTGAGGCTAATAAAAATCAAAGATAATGCACATAGTTATTGTCTAACAAGTGTTACTTATAAAATTCAAAACTTAAAAACTTTCGACCCAACTCAGTACGCTAAAACTGGAGGTCACGTCATGCGTGGACAGATAAGTATCTTGTTCCTTCTGGAGGTCGCGTCATGCGTGGACAGATAAGTATCTTGTTCCTTCTGAAGGTCACTTCATGCGTTGACAGATAAGTATCTTGTTCCTTCTGAAGGTCACTTCATGCATGGACAGATAAGTATCTTGTTCCTTCTGAAGGTCACTTCATGCGTTGACAGATAAGTATCTTGTTCCTTCTGAAGGTCACTTCATGCGTTGACAGATAAGTATCTTGTTCCTTCTGAGGTCACTTCATGCATTGACAGATAAGTATCTTGTTCCTTGTGGACTTACAACGCTAGAAACTGGGTTTCGATACCTGTGGTGGGCAGAGCACAGATAGTACTTTGTGTAGCTTTGTGCTTAACTTCAAACAAACAAACAAACTATCAACCTTTACTCTCAATTAAAACTAATGAATATCATTAATGGTATTAAAGGCAAAATTGAATTACAGGATAAAAAATCACTTACAGTTGTAGCTTGAATTATATCGGACAGACAAGTAGAAATTTGAAGTTTCGAATTACCGAACACAAAAATGTCGAAAAATTAGCAACTGGTGATTCGACCTTGGCAGAACATGTGGTGAACTCTTTGTATAACATTGGATGGGTTAAGGTTCAAATACTTAAAGAAGTTAAGATACAAAATAAATCAAACATAAGAGAATTTCTTGAAATGATTTTTAATAGAGATTTAGGCCCGGGTGCTACAGAAGTGAATTTTTGGAAATCTATTCTGTAGAGGGCACTGTAAAATGCAAATTATACGCGTACACTTGCTTGAATAAAAATGAAATTTCCTGTACTTCTTCTGGTTTCTTGAAGATGGTGGATTTTTTTTTTCCACAGAAGCATGTAAAGTTTAAATTGTATACTTTACTTTTAACTTTATACAATTAATTATTGTGTATTTTTAAACGTTGAAGTTCTTACTGGTTTTACGAAATATTGTTTAAGTTGGAAATTTGTATCAAATAGGAATCAAATAATTTTAATAATATACCCACGGAAACAACAAGAATTTTCAATTACTTTGTTTGTAAATCAATTCAGTTAGTTGGCTTATTAAGCTTTCTTACTCAACTATATAAAACATGATACGTATTACAAACCTTCAATATACTTAAATAAAATTCTGATTTCCAGACTAAATATTTCAGATCAAGCTTTTTTATGGTGTCTTCGATCTAATCAAAAAATCATTTTTTAGGACCAAAGGTTTTAGGTCTGTGACGTGAGGGACACGAATATAATGTTTAGAAGACCATCATCAAGACTGGTACTCACCATCAATATAATAGGATATTTACTTGATGGCCAGGGATGGCCAGGTGGTTAGGGCGCTCTACTCGCAATCTGAAGGTCGCGGGTTCGAATCCCCGTTACACCAAACATGCTCGCCCTTTCAGCCGTGGGGGCGTTAAAAGGTGACGGTC
>NW_013678094.1:1480-10981 GCF_000517525.1 Limulus polyphemus | reverse complement strand
TTAACTATCTCTCTGGTTCTATCAGTTTTATCCTGTACCCATTGCTACCAACACCTTTAACTATCTCTCTGGTTCTATCAGTTTTATCCTGTACCCATTACTACTAGCACCCTTAACTATCTCTCTTGTTCTATCAGTTATATCCTGTACCCATTGCTACTAGCACCCCATAAAACTGATAGAACCAGAGAGATAGTTAAAAAGGCGTTAGTAGCAATGGGTACAGGATATAACTGATAGAACCAGAGAGATAGTTCCTGTACCACTGCTCCTTGATAGTGTAAGCGTATTCTTTTGCTTCTACTTACTCCGCATACTACTCTATCTACATGCTTAACTAGAGAGTCGCCTACGACTATAACTTCCCTATTCTTTACACTACCATCCCTTGTGATCCCATCTGTTTCCCTTACCTGCTCTTTCTAATCACTAACAGCTGCTTGGAACCGGTTGCTTAACCTAAACCCAAACTAAGCCATCCTTGCCCCTAAATGCATTATTTTCGAAGCTTTTAGCCCTATTTCCTTTCTTAGCTCCCTTGAAATCGTGACTGTGTGTGTAGAAGTTTTAGTTTTTCACTAAGCCTCACCATCACTTCAAGTTACTGCTGATTCATACCAGGAAATCCTACTTTCATAGCTTGTTTTTACAGGACAGAAAAGTTTTATCAATGTTTCAGAAACCTGATGTTTTCTGCTATTTCAAAAAAAACCCACAAAAATTATAATGATAGAAACAAATTTAAAGGAATAAATAAATTCAAGTGATACTTGTGCAATATATATATATATATATATTTATTTATATATACAGTTAAAAGGAGTACAAGATCAGAGTTAATATTCTTGAAACATGTAGCTAGATACAGAGACTGATTCCAAAATCATTAATAGATTGTACAAGAAACCAGCAATGGATTTAAAACATCATCATGTACAAAGTTAAAAAGAATGGCTAAAGTTAATATCATGAGAGTTTGTTTGCCAGATGTTCAGAAGAATGGCTAAAGTTAATAATGGCTGGAGACGGCTTAAATGGGTAATGAAGAAAAACTTTAATATAACTTTAACATGACAGCAAATGTACAACGTTTCGACGAGGTTTTGTCATCATCAGTTTTTCTTCATTACCCATTTAAGCCGTCTCCAGCCATTATTAGTCTCAAAGTGGGTTCCTCGTCATCGAAAATGGCTAAAGTTGATAACATAATTTAAAAATACATAGAAAGTAGTGAACCATTCTGTCCACATAATAAATTAAATAATTTTCTCACCGGTATATAAAAAATGGAGTAGTAGAAGTTGATAAATGTGGGATTTCTAAAATTTCTTGTGTCTGTGGTCAAGTTTACATTGGCCAAACCTGCAGGAATCTGAAATTTAGGATCAAGGAACATAAAAATGCAGTATAGAAAAATATTAAGTAAATGTGTCAGCCCTAGTGGAACATGTGTTGGAAACATCTTATGTTCTAGATTATAATAATGTTAAACTGATAAAGTAAGCGAAGTTGAACTGTGAATTAAACAGAGAAACAACAGAAATTCAAGAAAAAAAAACTGTGCTGAACAAAGAGGTTCATCCAGAAAAGAAGCATTGAACATATGTCTTATAAACTATAGGTGTCTAAGTCTAGATGGCGCTAACAACATGCAAATTGTGTAGTTATTTAGGTTAGAATCAAACATCAAATTTTACTCCTGAAGATGGTGATGTAAGAACACTGAAACATGGTCCTTGTTTTTAATAAATTATTTATTGTGCAGTTATTTTATTGTGGTACTCCTTTTATTTGTATATGTAGATTCAAAAGAAATTAGTAAAATTAAATGTTTTATTTCATGAAAGTCTCTTCTTATAAGTAAATACACTACACAGATTTATCAACTGTAAAATTATTACATATAATATACATTACTGTCATATAAGATACAGAACAAGAAATCAAAGCTGTGTTACCACTAAATAGTCAGAAGGAAGATCTGGTACAAACAATAATGTTTAAAAGTATATATTATTATTATTATTTGTAATTAAGCACAAAGCTACACAAAGGGCTATCTGTGCTCTGCCCACCACGGGTATCGAAACCCGGATTCTAGCGTTGTAAGTCCGCAGACATACCGCTGTGCCACTGGGGGGGCCAAAAAGTATATATGTTCTTGCTGCTGTTACATATGGAATGGTTGTCTTTACCACATTTCTTTTTGTGTATCTATGGGACCTGTAAAAAAGTATCTTTCTATAAAATCCCATGTAAATTGGCTTAAATATGGTGGAGCAATTGTGTAAAAACAAAAATTGTGCTTTTTGTGGAATCTTGACCTCCTATAATTACTAAGTGGGCAAGACCACCATTTTTGTGTCGAACTTATAGAAAAGAATACTTTTGTACCAAATCCCAAGTCAAAACATGGCTGAGTAGTTGACCAAAAATTCCAAAATTATGCTTTTTGAGAGCTCTGATCCACTTAAAATGACTTGAAATGGGCAAATTGAACATCTTTGTATGTCAAAGTGTTAAGCAAATGAAAATTTATATTTATGCCAGTTTTAATCTTCATTGCTGTAAGTATAATCGAA
Organism: Limulus polyphemus; assembly: GCF_000517525.1. Taxonomy (NCBI): domain Eukaryota; kingdom Metazoa; phylum Arthropoda; class Merostomata; order Xiphosura; family Limulidae; genus Limulus; species Limulus polyphemus. The sequence goes on along the minus strand of NW_013678094.1, from coordinate 8,399 downwards.
AAGAAGCCCAATATATATATTTTTTGTTGTTTTACTGTTAACCCTATAAACTCATTAAAACGACCTAAATCAAAGACACATTAAAAAGGTGTCTGGGCTTATTAGACCAAGGTAACCCTACCAAGTTTCAAGTCAATCCTCTGAGAAATCGCACAGCAATCAGTTAAAAAGTGTTTGTAAGAAGAAAGAATGGAAAAAACAGTATATCTGTCAGAAGAATTCCCCAGTGGGACAGCAGTAAGACTACGGAGTTACAATGCTAAACAATGAACACAGCAAACAGCCTAATGTGACTTTGCTCTAAAAGAAAAAAATAACAAATTCTCTGTGAAGATATAATAAAAAAATATTGAAATATAATATGTTGTACACAGAATACGGAAACGAAACAACTCAAAGACAAGACTTAACATGCTCATTCTGTCTCCTTAAAAACAAACAAAACCTTCAAGAAATATCTTCCCTCCCCCTACTCACAGAAATTGGATCATACATGACAGATGTAAGGCACACTGGCATACATACACATGGTAAAACAGGTGTGACAGAACTAACTATATCACAACATGGTTTTTGTTACTGGACCTGCAACATATATAGATGATTTAGTATATATGACTTTGTCGAAATTTAATATGTTTTGAAGTATAACTTTAAACACAATTTTAAATTTTGTAAATACTAAATATGTGTGTTACAGGAAAAATATATAGGGTATTACATACCACATTACTGTCTGGTTTTTATATGTATGTGTGGACCAGAATCTTTATAGTAGGTGTTTGTGACTTGTTGGCGATAAATTTCAACAATAAACAAACAGCACATAGTGCATTTGTTTTAAAATAATGTATTAAAACCAGTCAAACGTGTATACAAATGTTCGTTACACTGTTGGCCATCACAGTTCTATCCAGAGCTTTAAATGATTGTCTCTTTTTCATCAAAGTCCATACAGACTGGTTCCCTTACTTTAGAACCCAATTGACATGACAAATTCTTCTTCTCTACTTTCTTATTACAATACAATCTGTGATAATTTCCATTTAAAAATCACTACCATATGCTCGTTTTGGCTAAACTCACAATCAAGCAGTCTAGGTCTATCTAACTATCTCTATCTGTATGCATATTTATTGTTTGTTTGTTTTGAATTTCGCGCAAAACTACACGAGGGCTATCTGCGCTAGCCGTCCCTAATTTAGCAGTGTAAGACTAGAGGGAAGCAGCTAGTCATTACCACCCACCGCCAACTCTTGGGCTACTCTTTTACCAACGAATAGTGGGATTGGCCGTCACATTATAATGCCCCCATGGCTGAAAGAGCGAGCATGTTTGGTGTGACGGGGAATTCGAACCCGCGACCTGCAGATTGCGAGTCGAGCGCCCTAACTACCTGGCCATGCCGGGCCGGATGCATATTTATAGCTCGACAGAAGCCTAGAACATTCCATACACAACGAGAAAAATTTAGAAGGTTCTATTACCATGATGCAGTAATATAACAAACACCAACTATTTAACTACATGAGGTATGATTCGCAAACAGTTACATAAACAAACCTGCGATAGTTTCCCTTCTAAAAATAACTAAATTTAACATTCGCGCTATATAACTATCTAAATTATAACTCTCTTATTAAACTTAAATTGAAACAGTCCTGTTTATCTGACAATTACTATCTGTTAAAATAAAAGAGTGTCTTAAATGATACACTGAAGAAAGAAGGCTTTCAAAGGAAGACAAATAATTATTCTTTATCCTATGCTTATTTTAAGTTATAATAAAGTTAATTCATTTTACATTTACCCTCAGACATTGGTTATGTCAACTGAATAATGCATTCTATCATTGGGTAGGTTATTTTGTAAAAACAATATAAATTCTAGTTCACATAACATGACAAATTAATTTATTTCCTCAATAACATTTGTTACAGGCTATGTTTAAGGTAAGTAAAATGTCAACAAGAATATTTCATGAGAAATTCCAAAATTATTGTACAGCGTGGTAAAAAAAATTATGTGCACCCATTTATTTAAAGTTCATATGTTAACAATTTTAATTTTTCCCTTCTTATCAATGACGTTTTCGTTTTCTGGTGCTTTGAAACTGAAAACTGTTGAAAGTTTCGTTAAGGTTACTCCTAATATGCTAAGAAGGATATGTCACATAGCACATGGAGACGTATTATCCTATGTTATGAAAATGAAAGCCAACAGACAGACATTTTGGATTATTAATCGTACTTTTTGTTAGTCTATGTCAATATGAGATATGTAAATAAGTCAATAAATTCATTATTTCATGTACACCATCTTTATTCGAAGGTGGGGTGCCCAGACGTTTTGCTCATCCTGTGCAACTAAATTACAAAATTTTCTTCCCAAGTGCTCGATAACCAACACACTAAAGCACAGCTTGATTAGTACATATGATAAGTGACGTATTGAGACTTGTGCAACGGCCCATTGTAAAGGCAATTTCCATCCTTCAATATGTCAAGTAAAATAAATTCAACAAAAACATTTCTAACATATAAAATTTTACACCAGAGTTGGCTCTGTTTTCGCGAAGAAGCAATATCAGAACTGCACTACTGTACATTCGCAAAAACGTCCCAGAATATACACCAGACAACTTGTGGGAATGAAGTACGAAGTTAAAACAGAACAACATTTTTGTTTTATGATGAATGACGAAGGTGTTTTACAAACAAAAAGGGAGTAAGGCCTAACTTATAAGGCAACATTACAATATCTTTATGTATAATATAACATAATTTTGTAATTTTTGATCAGTTTGTTGAAAGAATAGCATTTTTAAGCTAGAAACAGGAAGTGGGGATGGAATAAAAAAGTTATTGAATGGTTATGAGGGCAATAGGTCATCTTATTGCCCAACTTTATTAACTGATAATTTAAGGCAACAAAATCATCTATACACCTTCTAAAAAATAATTTTTCATTATACGTAAATATAAATGAAATGTTAAGTTGTACGAAGCTCCCATTTTTTGAACATAAAAAAAATAAAAACAAACTTTAATTTGTAAGTTTCTCATTTGAAAACATATTTCAAACGTAGTTAACTTTTGATATTTAAAATATAAAATATTATGAAAAACATTACTTATTGTGTAATTTCTCCGTTTTTTTTTTTTATTGACTTATTGTTCCATTTATTACAACGGAACTTCAAAAATTTTTTGTTAAAGATTAAGTATCTTGTACACGTACACAAATGACATAAGTTCACGGGGCAAAATCATTTATTATGGAGGTTTCGTTATCATTCGACAAATGTGGTGTGTTTAAAAAAGACTACTATATATTCAACACTACTAAAAACAATCCTATACATATTTATCACCAGTAAATTGGACTAATTTAAGTGAGGTTATTTTTATATAAAATATTAGTTTACTTTTCGAATATATTAATGAGAGGGATATTTAACGTGTTTTGTACATTAATACTTGGTTTGGAAGAGTCTACTTTGTTCTGACGGTGGGTAGGTCAAGTTATATATGGTAAAATAGTACGTTTCGCATACCAGTCTAACATGAAAGCTTATTGAATTTAAGATGTACGTAGATTTTTTTTTTTTATTAATTACAAACATAATATTCTAAGCGATGTTATGAACAAACAATTATCTATTCACAAGAAACATTGTCGTTTGGGTTTTAAAACTGGTTTTCTAACATTTCCAGTTAATTTACAGACAAACCGAGTCTTTTGTCTTCTTTTCTTTTATCAGCTAAATAATATAAATGAATAACAACAAACCTAATACCCAAAATAAATTCAGTATGATCAAAATACTATACTGACTTAGGCTTCGCTAATAACTTATCGACTTTAGCTCAATACCTATAGAAAACATTGAATATTTTCTCTTGTGGTGTGCAACATTGTGATAGTTTCTTGTATGAATTATGGCAACATATTTGAAGTCACATTAATTGATTATTTTTGTAAGTCTTTATAAAATGGTATTTTGAAATATCTGAAGATAAAGTAAGTATAAATTTATTGACACATACGACCATATACCCCAGATAAGTAAAACTTTTAATATATCCAATGTTTCGGATAAAAGATAAAGACGTTAGTCAAAATGTCAGATACATTCAAAGTTTTTTCTAGCTGGAATTTGTGGTCGCATTTGTCTTACTAATGATTTCTAGTTTTCGGTGTGCACTTAGACATCCTAATATCAGTAATAAATATAAATTTGGATAATGTTGAATGTAAAATGCTAAAGTTTTACTTCTAGAAACAGACAAACATATATAACAAATCTAAACATAAAGTAATAAGAGATAAAAATAAATACAAATTAACTTGACCACCAAACTATTTCTGAATCGGCAAACACTTTTATGATCACTTGTAAGGCCTCATGTAGAGTACTGTGTACAGTTTTGGACTCCATTCCTCAAGAAGGATATTGAATTGTTGAAGAAGGTTCAGAGAATAGCCGCTAGGAAGATACCTGAGATGGTGGGATTGTCCTGCGAGGAAAGACTAAAATCTCTAAACTTGTTTTCTCTGGAGAGGAGAAGAGTTAGAGGGGATTTGGTTCAGGTGTTTAAGATTATTAAGAGTATTGATAATATAATCGTCAAACTTTTTTGTGTTTAGTAGTGAAAACGATAGGACAAGGGGGTCATGATTCAAATTTTGGCAGCGTAGAAGTCGTCTGCAGTTTAGACAGTGTTACTTTTCAAACATGGTGGTTTGCTTTTGGAATGAGTTGCTTTCAAGGATGGTGCAGACAGAATATTTAACTGACTTCAAGAAAAGATTGGATGAATAGATGAGTAGTAAGGGGTGGTTATAGTTGGGAGCTGGAAATTTATGAATTTATTTATAGTTTTTAGTGGCAATAAAAGCTTATAATTTCCGTCTCATTATAGGCATCAGGCACTTTATTGGAATGATCCCAAATTTGAATTAGCACAGGTAAGACTGGAAGTTAATTTATTTTCAACAGATAATCTAAAAGAACCCGCTGCCGACAGACTTACGATACAACATTATTATGAGAAGAGGGATTATTTAGTGAAAGTAAAATAAAACTTTAACTTCAACTGTTGAAGATGACAAATACGAGATAAGGAAGTGAGATCCAAGAATTAATGAGCTACTAAGAATAATGAAGTTATTAAGATAAAATCTAAATGAAAGAGACGGAAAATTAAAAGCAGACTACTAATAATGAGAAAGAAAAATTAAAGAATATTAAGAAAGAATTTATAGAAAATTAAAAGATCAAGAAGTAAGAGACGATAATTTAAGAAAGTAGTTTCAATCTCAAGAAAGAGGCTTACTATTTAAAGAAGAATTAAAAGTAAAAACAAATATGCTTGAAACCAATATGGGTGAAACCTTTGGAGATGTATACAAAATACAACAATACGGAAGAAATATGACGTATGCTATATGTTCATTCTTGCCTGTGCTATTATGTAGGGATGATACAACTGCCATCCCTACCATCTTGATTGCATTGTTTTTGAAGGATTGAAAAGTTTTTTATTTACTTGTTTTTCTAATGCAGTGTTTCAAAAGGCATAGAATTTATTTGTTTGTAGTTAAGCACAAAGCTATACAATTGGCTACCCGTGATCTGCTCACCACGGGTATCGAAACCCGATTTCTAGAGCTGTAAATCCGTATACATTCCGCTGTGCCAATGGGGGGCTGGACATAGGAAGGTTGTATTTATAACCAAGTTTCAACTGTAATATATATTGTTTACAGGCAAAAGGTTAATTGTATTGTACTCTTGGCTTTGCTCAGAGCCAAAGCTCTGAGCTACTTACACCGCCCACCGCGAAAAGTAATTGTTGATAATTTTAGACATGCTAAAAGCCGTTCATCTACAACATACGGTAAATCTACATTTTTATTCTATAAGTTACGTCACATTTTGAAATACAATTTGACGTAAATATTATTCATACCTGTTCTCCCGTCATTTCAAAAGTGCGCAAATTTTCAAACGCTGCACGAAAACCGTCCGCCGTAAACGAGAGACAGACACCACAGTTCGTAATATATGTATATATTTATTATTGGATGGTAATTCGTTTCACCCTGTAGGTAAGGTACACAAGGAACACCACATACCTGTAAGAAAACTAACTTCAAGGGGTAATGATAACATGGTTCACACTAGATTTATGATTTTTTTAAATTACTATTAGTTAATAATACTTATAAAAGCGGATACTATGTTTGAAACTATGTCACCTCAGTGAAATTGGTTGACACCACTGATTTGGTTTTAGAGTTATCACTTAAGAACAAGAAATTCAAACTTTTTGCAGTGATATTTACAGACATTCCTAAAACTTGTGACTCAGTCATGACATTGATATTGTTATAAAAGTTAACACTATAGTATTGTAAAGTTCTGATGACCTATTGAGGAGATATGAACAATCCGAGCCATCCCTACATAGGCAGTGCTGCCCCCTGCCTGATGACTTGATCTACCCATCGTCATAACAAAATAGACTCGTCCAAACAAAGTATTAAAATACAAAATATATTACATGATCCTTTTTCTAAAATATTCCAAAAGTAAACTTGTATTTTATATAAAAACATACTCAATTAATTTGGTAGAGTTTATTTATTTATAATATATACATTAGTTTTCTTAGTATTTCTAAATAAACAGTAAATTTCCTTAACCAAACCATAGTTATCTAAAGGCAACGAAACATTCATAATAAATAATATCTCGTCTAATAATTGTACTTACGAAGACTTTGCACTCGTGCGTCGTACGCTAAGCCTTAACAAAATTTTTGGAGTTCCGTTTTAAATGGAACAATTAACCATAAACAAAAAAAGAAATAAATGTTATACAAGATTAGAAAAATATAACTTTACTTTGAAT
>NW_013678094.1:0-774 GCF_000517525.1 Limulus polyphemus | reverse complement strand
ATACTAGTGAAAAATTATACCTTTTTATATTTAGAAAATAATATTTTATTTAAAGTTTAGTAATTAGCTTATAATATCCAAAATTGGGCCAATCCAATTATATCCTTGGCTGGCATTTTGGTTTAGTATCTTTTAGATAAATATGGTGGTCAGTAACTGCCAATTTCTCTTCACCACACTCCCGAATATTAGTTAAGCTATAAAGTGAAGTTGAAAATTTTGATCTAAAGACCAAAGTTTTTGAAAACATGATATGGTCTCATGTTAGAGGTTTATGTTATTTTAATGTGAGTGGTGATTTAGAAACGTGGCGTAAGCGTTAGTGTGAATGTGGTCGCTCACGATGTCCGGGAAAACCATGTACGTGAAGAAGCCGGGACATGAAGAAGAAGAGATTGTGAGCTGCATGCTGTGTATGATGACCTGCTGACAGAGTAGACCAAAACTGAAACAAAGGTAACCAGTTCCAGGCTAGTACGTGATCTGCAAAAGATACATATAAAGTTCATGGAATTTGAATTAAAGAAATTCGACATTAGTCTACTCGAATTTTGAATTAACAACTGGGTGTTATGCAGTGGTGGGATTCAAATATTTGAACAACAGGTTCTCTCACTAGCAGCATGTAAAAATATTAGATATTAAAAAAAGAGGGGCCAGAGAACGCCCCCCCCCCCCATCACTGAGAAAATAAAAATAGGCCGTCACGGATAGTGCTAAAGATTCTTTAGAAACTTTCAATTAAAAAAGTGTTTTATAATCTTTCAGCTTAAC
>NW_013678093.1:7573-11062 GCF_000517525.1 Limulus polyphemus | reverse complement strand
GGTATTGTTTAGACCAGGTGAAGTACACATTTTTAGCTTGTATTGTTTAGACCAGGTGAAGTACACATTTTTAGCTTGTATTGTTTAGACCAGGTGAAGTACACCTTTTTAGCTGGTATTGTTTAGACCATGTCAAGTACACCTTTTTAGCTGGTATTGTTTAGACCAGGTGAAGTACACATTTTTAGCTGGTATTAACTATTAAATTAGTTTACTATTGATATTTCTTTAAGTTTTTATTTATTAGCACAGACAAAACCATCAGAGATATATTTTTATAAGCCGATGAAGTCATTTATATATTGCAAGCACCAATATTCTAAATGAGACCAAAGTATTATAAATTAACACTAGTAGGGTGTGGGCTGTTTATTTGATTGATAACTAATTTTGCTGTATTTTAATAATAATAATTACATACTTATTGGATGTTTGTTTATAAAATACTTTTTTGATGCAAATTCTAAGTTTTTAAAAAACATGCTTTGGGCTCTTTATGGCCCACTTCAAAATTCCACCTAGAGTTTAAAGGTTATAAAGTAACATTTTTTTTAAAGAGTTTGATAGTATATGAATTTATTTATTTGTGAATTTCTTTTCTTCACCAAAACATGAATTTCATGAAGAAAAGATGACATAGAGGCCTAACCTATACTTTGATTTGCTACTTCTGATGCAACAGACTACTTTCACTGCATTTATGGCTCATCAGCACCATTTTGAAGAGAGAAGTAGGCCTCATGTAGTGGTTGAACATCAACACTTTGGTTTAGATGTATAATCCTTTACTCACCACTGATATGTTTGTATAACATGTAGCATACTGTCACAATTAATTATCCACTGTTATTCAGTGCATTAACTGGTTATTTAGGTAGTTTTTAATTTCCTTTGTGTACGAACACTAGGATTACCTAGACTTTGATAGTGTATCAGTTTGATATATAGGAGTTTAATGGTGTACCAGTTTGATATATAGGAGTTTAATGGTGTACCAGTTTGATATATAGGAGTTTAATGGTGTACCAGTTTGATATATAGGAGTTTAATGGTGTACCAGTTTGATATATAGGAGTTCGATAGTGTACCAGTTTGATATGTAGAAGTTTGATGGTGTACCAGTTTGATATATGCTCATTATATTGTATATGTTTCCATATTATTTGTAGCTGTTATCAATCAATTAATTTTTGTTCAAATTTATCTTTATTTTTTAATTCTACTTTAAACATTTTCACACTCAAGAGTATTCTCTAAACAGTAAATTATAAGTCATTTAATTTACACATTAAAGTTATTGGATGCAATAGTTAAATACTTTTATGTGCTTAAAATATCTCAAGTCTTTCTCTTGAATGTACTTAATATATTTCTTCATTTCTAGAGATGGAAACCTGCTTAAGATTTGATTTTAGTTACCTATAAATTTCACATTCTTTATTAACTGTTTTACTTTCATATTTGTTAATTTTTGATTGACAATTTGCTTGAGATATAGTTTGTTGCCTACGAATGTCCCATTCTTTAATAACTTTTACTTTCTAGCCTAAAGGTGCTGACAGAAAACATAAAACTGATCGGGAGAAAATGATTAAGAGGACTCAGTCAGAACAAGTAAATTTTACTGATTATTTTTTTATAGTACTGTAAGTTTTTTCTGTGGCAAGTATATATATCTTTGTTTCTTTTTCCTAACTTATTCTTTTCTGGAGATTTCCTGTTTGATGCAAGTTTGGTAAAAATAATAAAAAGTTATGGAGACCACTGAGTGACTGTGACAAGAATTTTGTATCCCACCTACTAAAGAGAACTTTTATAAAGTTGTTAACATTTTATATGTCATAACATCAACTTGGTACCACGTTTGTCTCCAAGTGTTTATAACACAACCAAAGTTATAACTAGAACATAAAAGAACATTTTATTAAATCTCTGATTCAGAAGTCATTAGTTATTGTCTAAGTCCAAAATATCAAAACTGCATGCCCATATTTATTCAATTGATATTAATGAACTTCTAATGTGTTAGTGAGCAAATTACCAATATAAGAAACTACAATGCAGCCATGTTTGGTCTATAATTTGAACATAAACACAAAAATAAGAACTGAATTTCACATGAAACGTTAACTAAGCAAACAAGGAATTGTTGTCCTTGTTAACCAAAGATACATCATGATAAGGTTAACCCCGTTATACTGAGCTAACCAAAGATACATCATAATAAGGTTAACCCCGTTATCTGATCTAACCAAAGATACATCAAAAAAGGTTAACCCCCATTATGCTGATTTAACCAAAGATACATCATAATAAGGTTAAACCACCATTATTCAGAGACATTTTGATTGTTGTAGAAAACTGTATGATATTCTTAAACATTGGTTGAAAAGAGAGAGGAAAAACTTTATGACAAAAGTTTGTTATAACAACATAGCTTTTCAACTCAACAATAAAATCAAGCTTGTTCTGGGCTGTTATAACAACATAGCTTATCAACTCAACAATAAAATCAAGCTTGTTCTGGGCTGTTACAACAACATAGCTTATCAACTCAACAATAAAATCAAGCTTGTTCTGGGCTGTTACAACAACATAGCTTTTCAGCTCAACAATAAAATCAAGCTTGTTCTGGGCTGTTACAACAACATAACTTTTCAACTCAACAATAAAATCAAACTTGTTCTGTACTGTTAGAACAACATAGTTTTTCGTAGGTGTACTTAAATATATTTTAAGCCAATTGATGGATTTAGCTGCTTTATACACTCATCTGTAGGCCAAAGTAAGGATTGAATTTTATAAATATGTGATTGTGGTTTTAATTCTTGTAAAAGTTATAGCTATCAGGGATATGGCTGTACTGAAAGTTTATAGATGTTGTGTCCATTCCATAGACGTATATAAACTGAACAAATAAATAGGAAAAATAAAAATTTAACGGAAAGTGGAATCATATTGTTTGTGTATTTTATATTGCAGCAAAAATCCCTACTTTCTGTTAAAAATTTTATTTTTTTTTTCCTATTTTAGATTTTTATTGGATATCTTTCATAAATGTGATTATTATCTGAATGCATTAAGTACCAGGATTTCTTAATTGTTAATAACGTTGTGATAAAAATACAAATTATGTTTAATTATTTAAAAAGGGATAGATTGAAACAAAGCTATATGAATTGTTAGAGATAACTGAGACAATAATATATTTTTTTGATTTGCTGAATGAATGATAAACTTAGTTCTGGAACATTTTGCCATCTCGTGAGATTTTGATAAAATTTTCATTACGTTTCTGAAGTTTTATTGTATCAGGAAATATGTTAACATTGTTGGGTAAAGGATAGGTCCAGTAAAATCAGTATGCTCTGAAATGCCAGGCTGTGGGCACCATTTCAGAAACAATTTGCACTATTTTTATATTTGATTTATTAATATATATAAAGTTTCTCTGTATTCTTCCCTTGGTCTCCTTGAATGTAAATAATT
>NW_013678093.1:6397-7552 GCF_000517525.1 Limulus polyphemus | reverse complement strand
AGCTATATGAATTGTTAGAGATAACTGAGACAAAAATAAAGTTTTTTGATTTGCTGAATGAATGATAAACTTTGTTCTGGAACATTTTGCCATCAAGTTTTATTGTATCAGGAAATATGTTAACATTGTTGGGTAAAGGATAGGTCCAGTAAAATCAGTATGCTCTAAAATGCCAGGCTGTGGGCACCATTTCAGAAACAATTTGCACTATTTTTATATTTGATTTATTAATATATATAAAGTTTCTCTGTATTCTTCTTTTTCTAATTTCTGGTATGCAGGAAAAGTTTCGACCATCTTATGATTGTACGGTACTGACCGAGGTAAGAATTTTTAAAACATTCTTTAACTACAGTTGTTACAGTTTTAAATTCCTACACACAAGTTATACAAGTTATTGTTTTGGTTTTCATTTTACATTTACCTGTTTATGTCTTTTAATAACCAAAAGATGAAAAAGTCTACTATTTTGTAGCCCTGACTGGGTTTGTTAAAAATAGCACCAATTTATCAAACTTGGGTTAATAATCTGTGTTAAATTATTGAATGATGAAAATCTTTCTTGTGAAATAATCATTTACTTTTGTCAACAATCATAACAAGCTAGACTTAAGCCTAATTTTGAAATGCATAAACAAGGTAAAGTAGTTTTAAATATGGTATTCAATTCAATTGTCACTTAAAGGTTTCAAAACTTCTTCCGATTTCAGTCTACTGGAGAAACCCTCTACTCGTCCTCCCCACCACCTCTTACATCCAACTTGTCTTCTACATCTCTCTCAACTACAACTTCCAATTCAGTTAGCATCTCTCGGAAAAGTTCCAGTCCAGACCTAATAAGTGCATTCAAGCCCTTCGACCAGTAAGTCAGATAGTACAATATTTGTCCAGCATTGAAACATAGCCAGAGTTATTGTTTATCCAGCATTGAAACATGGTCAGAGTTATTGTTTGTCCAGCATTGAAACATGGTCAGAGTTATTGTTTGTCCAGCATTTAAACATAGTCAGAGTTATTGTTTGTCCAGCATTGAAATATAGTCAGAGTTATTGTTTGTCCAGCATTGAAACATGGTCAGAGTTATTGTTTGTCCAGCATTTAAACATTGTCAGAGTTATTGTTTGTCCAGCATTTAAACATAGTCAGAGTTATTGT
>NW_013678093.1:0-5634 GCF_000517525.1 Limulus polyphemus | reverse complement strand
AACAAAGTACATAACTCAGACTGAATCTCTACTAAATACAGCCATGATTCCAGTTATGTCACATATCTAACAAAGTACATAACTCAGACTGAATCTCTACTAAATACAGCCATGATTCCAGTTATGTCACATATCTAACAAAGTACATAACTCAGACTGAATCTCTACTAAATACAGCCATGATTCCAGTTATGTGACATATCTAACAAAGTACATAACTCAGACTGAATCTCTACTAAAGTTAGGACTTACCTTCTAAAGAAATGATTTCGCTGAGTTAACTTGGTTGTTGTGGTTTTACTCTATAGACAAGCAGTAAAAGTAAATATCATTAGCAATGCTCTGTCGATACGGACGGACAGGGGGTCCCTAATTTCCAAATCTTCTTTCCAATCGACGGTGATCTGTACTGCCACCGTACAACTAAAATACAAAATGATACGCGAGTCACGTGTTTCCAGTACGAATGGTGTTATAATAGGTACGATGTTTCAAGAGTTGAAACCATTATCGCACGTGCTTCTCTTCAACTTGGAAATACGAGTCGCGCGACTATGAGCCAGGCTTAAGTTTCCCGTCACGAGTGGCGCCCAGCAGCTCTCGAGATCTAACAACGTCTACTTTTCCCGTGACGGATCACTTAGTTTCTACGCAAGCCTGACTGACGGCAGTGTCGACCAATTGGCAGTGGCTCGGGCGTGTCATGGTCGGGTTTCTGTGGAATCTTTGACCTCTTAGCGGGGCTGAGTAACCTGATCTCTGGCCTAATGTGTTTAAACGTTTGCTGATAGTCACGGCAAGAAGAACTCTTTGCTATCACACCTATCCCATTTAACAGTCAAAGGGCACTCTATCTGCTGGCGCGCGCTGAGCTTATGCACGCGCGAGTTGGTGACAAGATATCTTCTGTTTCTCGAGGTCTTTTGACTCTCCGCTCAATAAAACAAAATACTTTACAAACTACAAACAAAACGAAAACAACTCGATATTCTCTACGCTGCGCAAGCCCCCCCCCCTGATAAAGTCGAATCCGTTAGTTAAAAAGTAAGGCTCACAAAATGTCCGCTAGGCTAAAGTCGTTTAAAAACACAACTACATATTGCCTCGAAAACAATAAGGCATCTCAATATCTGTGTGAAAACAATCTTCCCGCCATAACCAAGTATCAATAGCGGATCTCGAATTTTCGAAAGGGGGACCGCACCCCCTGAATCCGCTAGTGCCAAGTATGTCAATTCATAATTGTTGATCAAAGCGAACTACTTACATAAATAAACAATGTTTGCCCGCACAACGAATCCAAGAATTCATAATTCGCGTTCCGTTGTCACAAGACCACGATCAGTACTTTAAGAGTGACGGTTAAATCCCTCTATTCGGTCAGATCAGAATAATTCAACAACTAGCGCTGTTGGTTAGCTTCCCCCTGTCCTATCAGTTCAAAGTTACAGACAATCCTTGCGCGAGACGTAAGTCAGCATAAAAATAACTCAGTGAATAAGGGCGATGTTTTCGGCTGTAATTCCAATAACATCTCACGAGCTTGGGCCAGCCGAGGAGGTTTAAGTTAATCCGAGATCCGTGTACTAAGTTAGCAGTGCGAAACAAAAGCTTCGTAATGAATGTAAGCGAAAGATAATAAAAGTAATACACATATTTTAACCGAAAGTGTTAATAAAACCGTTTGTTTCGTGAATATAATAAAACCGTTTGTTTAGTGAATATAATTATGGTACGATACCCTATAAGCATAGAATAAAAGTTAAAATATGTTCATCCTGTTAAAATATGTGAAGACTGGACAACGAAAATAATATTATTCTCATTAACAGAATAACATTAACACCGAGTAAAATGTACATAAATCATCTTGTATTTTAGTATTTGTTTGTTTGTTTTTAAATAGAAAGACATACACACAATAGACTGACTAGCTGTGCTCTACTAACAGCGGGTATCGAAACCCGAATTTTAGCGTTTAAGCCTTCAAACTTACCGTTGAGCTACTGGGGGTCTGTGTTTTGGTATTTTTTTTATAGTTTTGTGTTTTATTATGGAAAAAAGTCAAGCTTCACCTTGGAATACGGTAGTTTAAACAGTTACGTTTTATGTCCATGTTATTCAAGACTGAATGGTTCATTGCAAGATATTTTACTTCAGTGTAACGTGTTGAAAACGTTATGTATTGGCACTTTAGTAATTATTATATCTTCCGTGACGACGTGTTTGTTGTTAAGTGCAAAGCTACACAATTGGCTATCCGTACTGTGCCTATCAAGGGTATCGAAACCCGATGTTTAGTGTTATAAGTCTTCAGACTTACCGTTGAATCACTGGGGGGTCCATAATGATAAATAATGTGAAACAATTTGTACAGTTTCGGTCAAAATAAAAGGAATCTTGTACCGGTAACGTCGCTAAAAAGAACAGTGAATTTAACAGAAATCTAATACAGATCAAGCAACAGTCACTCCAGCGGTAAGGAACTGGGAAAACCACAGTTCAAGCTTCAAGCTTTTGGAGCGAAATTGCAAAAAAAGTATGATTCTTAGAAACACTATAAAAAAAGCGTTTTCTCCGAAAAGACTTAAAATTCTAGATTTCAGATGTTTCATTTCATACTGTAGAGTGTTAACAATATTGGATTTATCTTCTTTCGACGTTGAAAAGTTTACTTAAGCCTATATTAGTAGTATCAGAATGTCGTCTGCACTTTATAAATCCAAGGATTTATGGCCATATTTCTTCGTAGTTCTGGAAGAAATGTGTTATTATAAGTTTGAACACTGCAATTCTAAAACCTTATGGTTTCAAAAGAATTGAAAATATATTTAAGTACAGTTTCATAATTTTTTTTACCAGCGTCACAAATAAGTTGCTAATATGATGTAATTAAACATTTCTACGTGTTAGTTGCTATTTTTTAAAGTACTAAATGTAATGCTTATTTATCTTTTAATAAGAATATTAGGGAAATCTCTTTGCTTGTTTTGTTTCAGTGTAAAGTTACACGTTCGAGTACGTGCACTGTGTTCACCGCGGGGATTGAGCTCCGAATTTTAACGTTGGGCCACCAGGGGACAGTAAGGAACAATCTTGATTCAAGATTATTCAATGCAGTTATCAATCTGATTACAAAATGACATCAATAACTCAAAATTAAGACTAGACTTCACAGTATGTGTGGGACTATAAGTAGGTTTGTGTGGGACTATAAGTAGTTTTGTGTGGAAGTATAAGTAGTTTTGTGTGGGAGTATAAGTAGTTTTGTGTGGAAGTATAAGTAGTTTTGTGTGGGACTATAAGTAGTTTTGTGTGGAACTATAAGTAGTTTTGTGTGGGAACTATAAGTAGTTTTGTGTGGGACTATAAGTAGTTTTATGTGGAACTATAAGTAGTTTTGTGTGGGACTATAAGTAGTTTTGTGTGGAACTATAAGTAGTTTTGTGTGGAACTATAAGTAGTTTTGTGTGGAACTATAAGTAGTTTTCTGTGGGACTATAAGTAGGTTTGTGTGGGACTATAAGTAGTTTTCTGTGGGACTATAAGTAGTTTTCTGTGGAACTATAAGTAGTTTCTGTGGGACTATAAGTAGTTTTCTGTGGGACTATAAGTAGGTTTGTGTGGAACTATAAGTAGTTTGTGTGGAACTATAAGTAGTTTTGTGTGGAACTATAAGTAGTTTTGTGTGGGACTATAAGCATACAAAGCTACAAACTGGACTACCTGTTGTTAGACGTCCCTAATTTAGAAGTGATAGACGAGAGGGAAGTTTGTTTGTATGTTTGTAATTAAGCACAAAGCCTCTGTGCCAATTTGTTTAAATTCTTTGAGATTACCTGTTTCTTTAGCCCTTCAGTCGTTCAGCAGTTAGTTTACCAACTTATAACGGATTTCAATACCTTTGGTGGGCACAGCGCAGAAAGCCCTTTGTGTAGCTTTGTACTTAACTCTAAACAAAAATATAATAAGTGCATAATCAATAATTATTAAACTATGACCGAGAAGACACGTCATTATTAAGTATATAAAAAATAAATCCAGGATTTGAACTACTTTAATCAAGTTTTGTTCGAAAAAATATAAACGAAATGACGTAATTCCCCCTTTTTTTTAAAAAAAAGAAAGATGTTTTTTTTCTAATAATTTGGACATCTGGCAACCACAACATGCAGATACAAGTATTAATTGGGATCGTTAAAGCTATATCTAACCATGAAATAAACTCTGTACATATCTGTGATGTTTTAGTTGATCATTTCGATACCAGGTGTCGATTTTAGTTGTTTTTTTCGTTATTGTTGTATGTTTTTTTTTCTTCTTACTAACTTCAGCTCCATCACCAGGTATAAGCCGCGAGAGTCGTCTTGTATGACGTTAAAACAATACACATCTACGTGACCTTGGAATATAGTCACCTATCGGTTCCGCATAGAACTACGCCACCCTCCACGTGTTTGATAAAACAAGGAATATTCAAATAGATTAGACTACATCTTCCATTCGGTGGAGTAGTGATATTTGGTGGAAAACAAGGGGGTGGGTCTATTTTCATGAATTAGATGGCCAAACTAACTTGATTAAAGCAGCCCTCTCCCGTTCAACTGCATACCTGTTAGGTCTCCGATATTGTTCCAGTGGACTTTTGTGTTTTTGCTATACTTAAATGTAGCCTTGGAAGTCGAAGTCCAACTGCGGTAGAGAGTCTGTAAAAAGTTTGTGTGGTCTAGGATTGACTTTCACATAAACTTACTTGAAAATCACTGTCTAGGTGTTCGTTGTGTGGCATCTTCGCCATTAGGCTTAGCACAATATAAGACGTAGAAATTTGAACATACCATTAGGCTTAGAATAATATAGGATTTAGTATGTTAAACATCTTTCTTTTAACGCTGCGATTAAATTTAGTAATATTTTATTTATTTTTTTCAGAAAAGGCTTGTTTTATTTTAATTGTTTCTCTCTTGTCCTACTTTACTTTCTTTGTAACTTGATGTTTCCTATATTTGTGAAAACGTGTAGAGAATCAATGGCACAGCGGTATGTCTGCGGACTTACAGTGCTAGAAAACGAGTTTCGATACCCGTGGTGGGCAGAACACAGATAACTCATCGTGTGACTTTGTTCTTAACTTCAAAAAACAAACAACACATGGGATTATCTTTGTTGTGCTCACCACGGGTATCGAAACCCGGTTTTTAGCGTTTTAAGCCTCGATAAGATACAAGTGAAGCAAGCAGGATGCAATGGCCAGAGCTCTCGAATTTGAATCCTACGTTAAGTCCAGCACAGAGGTTCCAAGGTTGGTACAATCATCTGGATTCAAGGCCAGAAAAGGTCAGCTTTCAGAGAGGTTTGAGGGACTTTGCTAGCACTAACAAACCTGGGCACGAGAGAGCTCAATGTTGGCAACTTCAACACAGGGGAGATGATACAACAGGAAAGGCTGGTATCCAGAAAGGTTGTTGGAACTGTGGGGAGCAAGGACATCTGAGGAGCCAGTGTAGGAGGAATATTACCAACAAGTCGGCCTCAAGGAGACCAGTTGTGGTTGGTGTTGAGCGACGTCCACCAACCCCCATCGTGAAAGTCCCAACAGCTAGGTGTAAAATGCCAAACACACACAGTGTCTAT
>NW_013678092.1:8796-12291 GCF_000517525.1 Limulus polyphemus | reverse complement strand
CTGTTCTAGAGAGATGAGTAAAGAGTGTGGCAGGGTAGTTTCTGTTCTAGAGAGATGAGTAAAGAATGTGGCAGGGTGGGTTCTGTCCTAGAGACACTAGAAAAGAGTGTGGCAGGGTAGTTTCTGTTCTAGAGAGATGAGTAAAGAGTGTAGCAGGGTAGTTTGTGTTCTAGAGAGATGAGTAAAGAGTGTGGCAGGGTAGTTTCTGTTCTAGAGACACTAGAAAAGAGTGTGGCAGGGTGGTTTCTGTTCTAGAGACACTAGAAAAGAGTGTGGCAGGGGTGGTTTCTGTTCTAGAGACACTAGAAAAGAGTGTGGCAGCATGGTTTCTGTTCTAGAGAGATGAGTAAAGAATGTGGCAGGGTGGGTTCTGTCCTAGAGACACTAGAAAAGAGTGTGGCAGGGTAGTTTCTGTTCTAGAGACACTAGAAAAGAGTGTGGCAGGGTGGTTTCTGTTCTAGAGAGATGAGTAAAGAGTGTAGCAGGGTAGTTTCTGTTCTAGAGAGATGAGTAAAGAGTGTAGCAGGGTAGTTTCTGTTCTAGAGAGATGAGTAAAGAATGTAGCAGGGTAGTTTCTGTTCAAGAGACACTAGTAAACAGTGTAGCAGGGTGGTTTCTGTAATACAGACACTAGTAAACAGTGTAGCAGGGTAGTTTCTGTTCTAGAGACACTAGTAAACAGTGTAGCAGGGTAGTTTCTGTTCAAGAGACACTAGTAAACAGTGTAGCAGTGTAGTTTCTGTTCTAGAGACACTAGTAAACAGTGTAGCAGGGTATTTTCTATTATATAGACACTAGAAAATAGTGTGGCAGGGTGGTTTCTGTAATACAGACACTAGTAACCAGTGTGGCAAGAGTAGTCTATATTGTATAAAGATGAGTAAATAGCATAACAGGGTAGTTTCTATTGTAGAGACACTAGTAAACAGTGTGGCAGGGTAATTTCTATTGTGGGGAAACAAGTAAACAGTATGGTAGGGTAGTTTCTATTGTAGAGACACTAGTAAACAGTATGGCAGGGTAGTTTCTATTGTAGAGAGGGTAGTAAACAGTGTGGCAGGGTAGTTTCTATTGTGGGGAAACGAGTAAACAGTATGGCAGGGTAGTTTCTATTGTAGAGACACTAGTAAACAGTGTGGCAGGATAGTTTATATGGTATGGTTAATCTACTATGTTATACGTGTTTCTTTGGTAAAGAACAGTACTGTTAGTATATTATACGTGCTGCTAATTGAATTCATATGTCATGATTTATACACTGTACATTTTTAAAACTGTTTTGAAGACCTTGAGTACGTTATGGTCTTGTCATTTGTTGTAAGAAAAACATGACATTCTTTTCTGGAATAGTTAATATTAACCGTTTGTTCTCTTAAGATGGACCATTTTGAAAGTATAATCAGGCACGTGTAAAGATACACTTGGTGATAAATATTCACGTCAAATATGTATTTAAACATTGAGCTTCTCCAATGTACTGCTGTTCGTGGAACATAGTTGAGAAATTGTGAATTGGAAGTTTGTTTATTTGTCGAATTAAACAGTCAACAGTTCAGCCCCATTACATCCCAAAGAGTTTCATTTTTGAATTAATTATATCTCAAACTTTCTTCTAAGTAAAACAAATATTTGTAAAATTAAATTTAATTATTTATTTATACTAACAAATTATTGGTTGATCACTTAACATTAAAAAAAGTTACTAAAGAAGTAGATCAGCGGAAAGTCTGCAGCCCTTCGACGTTAGAATTCGAGGTTCGATACCCACGCGGGCAGAACACAAATAGTCCATTTTGTAGCTTTGTGCATATTAACAAAGTGATAAAATAATTTTAATATCTTGTTTTATGAAATGTTTGGGAGATTGAAAGTTTTAGTTACTAATATATTATATGTATAAATTATTTATAGAAATTCTCATTATTTCATAAGGACATTTATTGAGTTTTGTTTAAAGTTTACAGTTTGCGAAAAATCAGCTAACAAGATAAAAAAAAAGTAACATGGGCGTCGTGATCGACTATTTATTCTAGTTATCGTGTAACATGCTAAACAAAGCCGGTACCAATCAATGTAAACTACACAAAAAAGCCTCAGTATTTCTGATGACATCACAAGAAATGGTCGATTACGTGAATGACGCCATTGGATGCGGTGATATCAGAGTACTCAATATTAATACCATCTACAGCAATGCAATCTGGGAAAAAAAGAAATAAAGTAATGTTAAAGTTTATAAAATTATGACCAAACTGTTGATGACAGAAGAACTTTTTACAATAAAACAATTTTATTTTTAGTTGAAAAATCTGAATTATTGTTCTACAGTTACATATAAACCTTTGTTATCGAGTTCTCTCTAAATCCATATTTAACAACTGATAGTTTAATATAGTTATTGAAATGGAAAGGTTAATAATTAACTGTCACTGACCTGGTTTAAACTTGATTGTCAGGTCATCACCGCTATCTGCTTTTAAATTGAGTCCGTGAGTTAGTCCGCTGGTAAAAAATGTCCCTTTCACGAGATGACGAAGCAGAAGAGCTGTAAAGTATGATAAAAAAACAGAGAATGTTCTTGGAGATGACCATTTTATCAGTTTACTAGGATTTAACATCTTGTTTATAAAACTCATTTCCCAATCTAATATTTAATGGTTATGTTCCAGTTTGTTTAAAATACGTTGAATATAACAGATATCCAACAAATTAAGCATTTTCAACCATTATAATAAAGTTAAGCCTATGTTAATCGAAAATACAGGTTATTATCTTCAAAACAAAATTAATCATGCACAATTATAGTTTAATTCGAATAACAGTAATAGTCAGATCGTGGTTTATTATTACTTCATATAAGAGTTCGTTGGAAAAGCATTGTTGAACACGCGCAAAGGAAAATCATTTTATTTTCAGTTATACGAGGCTTTTAAATAACGCTTGTATTATCAGTGTGGACCTTCGTCACTAACTTTGTATAGTGAAACTTAGTTTATATTATTAGTGTGGACCTTCGTCACTAACTTTGTATAGTGAAACTTCGTTTATATTATTAGTGTGGACCTTCGTCACTAACTTTGTATAGTGAAACTTCGTTTATATTACTAGTGTGGACCTTTGTCACTAGCTTTGTATAGTTAAACTTAGTTTATATTATTAGTGTGGACCTTCGTCACTAACTTTGTATAGTGAAACTTAGTTTATATTATCAGTGTGGACCTTCGTCACTAACTTTGTATAGTGAAACTTAGTTTATATTATCATTGAGGACCTTTGTCACTAACTTTGTATAGTGAAACTTCGTTTATATTATTAGTGTGGACCTTCGTCACTAACTTTGTATAGTGAAACTTAGTTTATATTATCAATGTGGACCTTCGTCACTAACTTTGTATAGTGAAACTTCGTTTATATTATCATTGAGGACCTTTGTCACTAACTTTGTATAGTGAAACTTCGTTTATATTATCATTGAGGACCTTTGTCACTAACTTT
>NW_013678092.1:6460-7831 GCF_000517525.1 Limulus polyphemus | reverse complement strand
AGGGTTCTGGTTCTCCAGTACAAACATTACGGACTGGTCCCACAGGGTCCTGGTTCTCCAATACAAACATTACGGACTGATCCCACAGGGTCCTGGTTCTCCAATACAAACATTACGGACTGATCCCACAGGGTCCTGGTTCTCCAATACAAACAGTATGGACTGATCCCACAGGGTTCTGGTTCTCCAATACAAACAGTATGGACTGATCCCACAGGGTCCTGGTTCTCCAATACAAACATTACGGACTGATCCCACAGGGTTCTGGTTCTCCAGTACAAACATTACGGACTGATCCCACAGGGTCCTGGTTCTCCAATACAAACAGTATGGACTGATCCCACAGGGTCCTGGTTCTCCAATACAAACATTACGGACTGGTCCCACAGGGTCCTGGTTCTCCAATACAAACAGTATGGACTGATCCCACAGGGTTCTGGTTCTCCAATACAAACAGTATGGACTGATCCGTCAGGTGTATTGGCTAACTTATCATGTAACTATTTTCTGAGGATATGTGGAAGATAACACTTACCTACAGGTATGACGAGAGCGGACGGTATTGTCAATGAAACTTAACTCTTAGACACGTGACTGTCGCTTTATATTTTAAATAACAATACAAATGTTACAAAGAAGACAAGAAACTAAAACATTTCACCGAGAATCAAAGAAGTTCACAGAACCTCATATTTGCCAACTTTTTTCAAGATTTATTCTCCTTTAAATAGAATCAACTTTGTGATTGATGAGTTACTCTACAATCGGATGACACTTTTTAACAAAATACTTAACAACGCTAACGTAATAACTAGGTGTCTTGCGAAATCTTTTGACATAACAAGTATGCTAAATCCAACACAAGTTCCCAAACAATCTACCTACAACTGTTTGAAATATTAGTAACATTCTGGTTGAAGCAGAACGTAACACACCTTATGAAATTTATATATTTTACTTTATTTTTGACTACGTATGGAAATATCACGTATTAATGCTATATAACTTTTTCGAATAATTGTTTTCTCATTATTATAATAAAATATCCTAAAAAAGAGTAGAAATTCTAGGAGATTATACCTCCTGGGAACCTGTTACTAAACACATCTACTTCTGATGACGTCACAAGAACACGGTCAATAACATGTATAACGCCATTTCCAGTCAGAATATCAGATTCGACGACTCTAGCGTTATTAACGGTAATAGTCCCATCTGAAAAATATAAGTAAAAAAAGGCACGATAAGATAAAAGTAAATAAAATATGTAATAAAAACGTTTTCTTATCAAACAATTAAATATGTTAAAATCATAAATAATATTCAACGTTAAACTGGTACACAATTAAAAAACATTTTATTTAGGCCTAT
>NW_013678092.1:0-5412 GCF_000517525.1 Limulus polyphemus | reverse complement strand
CGTAACAATACTATAATTAAATATGTCTATAAAACAAGCTGTGGTAAACGTTGTAACTTAAGTTATAATAGCGGAATTATTTTATGAAAGCTGTCATAACTATAATAAAGCGTTGTTACATTCAAAGAAAAGCGTTAAGTAGTAAGAAATCTTGAATACGTACATGTTAGTATTTATTCAAACGCATAAGCACTAACCTGATGCCACAACAAAACGAAGGTTTTGCCCCCTAGGCGTAGGGAGGACAAGTCCACTGCTGAATTCTTTTTTATAATGAACGCCCTCTACCACATGGTTCAGTATCACCTCTGCAACAAATCATTAGTTGCATAATTACAAATAAAACTTTCATTTATCTTATTAATATAATTAAAAGAAAATTTAGTTCTGTAAATATAAAACATTAACACTAACTGAATCTACATTATTGTGAAGCGATATTTGGTTTAATAAATAACTGATAGAGGGCGATTATCTCAACATTAGTTCTGTAAATATAAAACATTAACACTAACGGTATCTACACTATTGTGAAGCGATATTTTGTTTGATAAATAAATGATACAGAGCGATTGTCTCAACATTAGTCTGTAAATATAAAACATTAACACTTACTGTATCTACACTATTGCGAAGCGATATTTTGTTTAATAAATAAATGATAGAGGGCGATTATCTCAACATTAGTTCTGTAAATATAAAACATTAACACTAACTGTATCTACACTATTGTGAAGCGATATTTGGTTTAATAAATAAATGATAGAGGGCGATTTTCTCAACATTAGTTCTGTAAATATAAAACATTAACACTAACTGTATCTACACTATTGCGAAGCGATA
Organism: Limulus polyphemus; assembly: GCF_000517525.1. Classification (NCBI taxonomy): domain Eukaryota; kingdom Metazoa; phylum Arthropoda; class Merostomata; order Xiphosura; family Limulidae; genus Limulus; species Limulus polyphemus. Next base: position 4,569 of record NW_013678092.1, on the reverse strand, counting down.
TTTTGTTTGATAAATAAATGATACAGGGCGATTGTCTCAACATTAGTTCTGTAAATATAAAACATTAACACTTACTGTATCTACACTATTGTGAAGCGATATTTTGTTTAATAAATAAATGATAGAGGGCGATTATCTCAACATTAGTTCTGTAAATATAAAACATTAACACTAACTGTATCTACACTATTGTGAAGCGATATTTGGTTTAATAAATAAATGATACAGGGCAACATTATCTCAACAAAACGTTTCTTCTTGCCACTAAATTAAGGAAAACAACAGGAACATGACTAATACTATATAGTTACTTTAGATACATTAAAACGTTTTGTTACGTCTCTGGTCATTAGTTTGTTAATTTTTCGTAAAAACTCTTTCCGAGGAAACTTTAGCGATACAAGTCCTTTCTTAAATAAAACTAGTTTATTCTTTCTGAATACAACTTTGCAGTACATAATTTCCACAGTCACGCTATAACAAACGCTATAATTCACAACGAACGACTCACGTGCTCGACTCAATCGTCAATCTCTCTCTGTCTGCCATTCAATTACATCGTTGCCGTCTTATATATACAAGAATACCGCAAATCTAGTAAACACTCGAGGATTCACGAACCTTCGAGAATATGACGTGTTACTAGTGTCACGTGACCCCCGCTGTCGTAACATTATTTTGTATAATTAATAAATTGTCAGCCAAATAGCTACACATACAGCATTGATAAGAATTTGACAGCAAATATTCATTCATTAGTTAACCAGGCCGTGTATTTTATTAGGTCGTCAAGAAATTAATGTCGCGTTTTGGAACACTTTCATTAACCACCCTCCAAAAATCTAGGCCTTATACTTAGTGATTAAAATTACACTGACTACAGTGTTTTTATACATTCCTCCTGATTAAGACATTTCGTACTTCAATTTCTATCATTAAAATGCTGTTTGTGAACGTCTATATCTAGGTAGCTAATAACGTTGTTATGAAGTATTGTGTAATTCTTATTCAACGTTCACCTTTCAAAGCCTCGGGGTTTCCAAGTAATTGTCGCAGGTCATTTTCTGGAAGGGCAGCGAAGGCTTCGTCAGTTGGGGCGAAAACTGTGTACGGGCCTTCGTCTAAAAATATCAAAACATCCATAATCAGACATATAAACATTAAACACAGTGTAATTTTAAGCCCAATATATTTCTTTATACAAATACAGCACCTTCGCCGATAAATACCCGATGTATTTGAAACACTAACAAAGAAACTAGTACTTACGGCGAAATGTTTGTTCCAGTCCTGCAGTCACGACCGAGGAGACTAGCTTAGCAAGGTTTTCACGGCTGTTAAGTTCTGTAACAATGTTTACTGCTGGCAGACGATTAAGGAATCGGTTGATGATGTACACGTAACCATTTTCTGTTAATGTTGATGCAACTAGTTTTGGTCCTCCAATCAAAATTTTCTAAATCAAAAATCGATAATACATTTTTTAATACCTATGTAACAAAAGCATATTTTATGATTAACAAGATGACTGATTTACACACATTTTTACGATATACATTAATTTTGTTTTTATATTTTGGAGCTGTAAGACATGTTCTGATCTAACAAATATATATATATATAATAATTCATTAATTTCATTTTAGTTATGATTTAGTTTTTTCTTGGTGAATAACAACTTGATACATTTTTTTCAAGCTTCGATCCAAAGTGTAGTGGATAAAAAACGTGTTTCTTGATAAAAATTAAAATACTGTTCGAGAACTTAACAGTATGAGATGAATTCATGGATAATTCTTTCTTTTATATTAAGTAGAATAAGTTAAAATATAGTTAAAAGATAACTGTGTTGAAGAGTCTCAGTTATTATTCCTAGCCTCCAGGGTCCTGGGAATGATTGTAGGCTAGAGGTCAGCGTGATGAGCTGTGAATCACTAGGTTATGACTGTGGGTCAGAGGCTAGCGTGATGAGCTATGAATCACTAGGTTATGACTGTGGGTTAGAGGTTAGCGTGATGATCTGTGAATCACTAGGTTATGACTGTGGGTTAGAGGTTAGCGTGATGAGCTGTGAATCACTAGGTTATGACTGTGGGTTAGATGTTAGCGTGATGAGCTGTGAATCACTAGGTTATGACTGTGGGTCAGAGGCTAGCGTGATGAGCTATGAATCACTAGGTTATGACGGTGGGTTAGAGGTTAGCGTGATGAGCTGTGAATCACTAGGTTATGTGTGTGGATTAGAGGTTAGCGTGATGAGCTGTGAATCACTAGGTTATGACTGTGGGTTAGATGTTAGCGTGATGAGCTGTGAATCACTAGGTTATGACTGTGGGTTAGAGGTTAGCGTGATGAGCTGTGAATCACTAGGTTATGTGTGTGGGTTAGAGGTTAGCGTGATGAGCTGTGAATCACTAGGTTATGACTGTGGGTTAGAGGTTAGCGTGATGAGCTGTGAATCACTAGGTTATGTGTGTGGGTTAGATGTTAGCGTGATGAGCTGTGAATCACTAGGTTCACGTTAACATTCTATTAGTGCAATATAGCGTTTTACATTTTGGGGACTTGGGTAACTTATAAGATCTATAGTCAAATGCCAGTATTCGTTTAGAGTAGCCCAAGACTTCGCGGTGGGTGCTGTTGACTAGTTGCCATTCCACTAGTCTATCACTATCAGTTCAAAATTCGGAATGGCTGACGCAGATAGCCTTCGTGTAGCTTTGCGGTATATCCGAAACAGTTAAATGTGATGCTCCGTACCTGTCCACCATTGAGAACACTAACGAACAGCCGAAGACCGCTGTTTGTTTCTATCACCATGTTGTTCTGGAGATCTTGCGGGTTGAGAGAAAGGCTGAGAACATGATTTAGAAGTACACGTCTCAGTAACTGAGGGTTATTCTTGAGTTCATTCAGAACTCCAGCCGGAAGATTAGAAAATGCGTCGTCAGTAGGGACAAGCACTGTGAAAGGACCTGTCAGAAAATACAATCATTAACGGATCAACGTTAAATAATCAATCATTTTAACACAATATATTGTTTAAACGCTTTAACACTCATTGTTTCTAGAATTTTAGGTACAAAATATTCGTAACTTGAAGTTAGATTTTTTAAATTTGAAGTTTTAGCAACATAATTCACTGCAAGGAAGTAAATCACTTCTTTGGCCTGAAATATTTTTGTGCATGGGGCAAAACGCCCCATAAAATTTCTCAAAAACGTAATAAATATGCTATGTCCCAACTAAAAATTCAAATTTTCTTTTTCAATCTTATATTTATACAAAAATGTATATAAAAATTAAACTATTTACCTTGTTTGTTGAGTGTATTTATCAAGCCTGAATTTTTAAGCAAGTCATAAAAGGTGTTAAGGCCAACTGGCTGCCCTTGGATATTGAGACCAGGCATTTCAATGATCTGAAGAATAGTATTTCCTGGGGGAGGAGGAGCACCACTTCCAGTCACCAGTCCTGGTGGAGGAGGTAAAATTGGCTCCTGGCCATCAGGCTGTGGAGTCGTAATTGGTGGTGGATGATAGGGAGGCATAATGGAATCACTTCCTCTTGAGGCACCCACAGGTTGTCCAGGACGATTAGAGATTGATGGACGCTGTGGTTGACCAGCTGTTCCTGGTGCACCAGGTCTAAACGGACGTTGTGGTTGACCACCAGATAGTGGTGGTGTAAACAGAACACGATCAATGATATGTACGACGCCATTTTCGGTTAAAATGTTATATTCCACGATATTTGCACCATTTACTTTAACAGATCCATCTGGAAAAAGGAAAAATGCGAATTAATAATACATATTTAGCAAGTAATTCTGCAGGTGTGGTTATATCCTCCATTACCTGGAAATTTAATGCATGATAACGATATATTCGTCAACGTAAAATAAATATTCAGGTGATGATAAGACCTTGTCAGTGTAAACTACTTGTACCTGATGATGACAAAACCTTGTCAGTATAAACTACTTGTACCTGATGATGACAAAACCTTGTCAGTATAAACTACTTGTACCTGATGATGACAAAACCTTGTCAGTATAAACTACTTGTACCTGATGATGACAAAACCTTGTCAGTATAAACTACTTGTACCTGATGATGACAAAACCTTGCCGAAACGTTGTACATTTGCTGTTATGTTGAACTTATATTAAAGTTTTTCTTCATTACCCGTTCAAGCCGTCTCCAAGCATTATTAGTCTCAAAAGGGGTTCCTCGTCATCGAATTTGATTGCCTATATATTAATCACTTTTCTTGATTTATCTGTTCGAGAACAGTTAACTTAATGTGTCGCTTCAGTCAAAGATCGGACTGACCTGGTGCCAGGGAGAAATGCAACTGTTGTCCTTGAGGAGTTGGATGGCTTAAGCCACTGGTGAACTCTTTCAGGTAGTGTACACCCTCTAACACGTGGTTCAGTATAAATTCTTCAAATAAACAACAAAAAAAAACATTCAAGTAATAAGATTGTGTAACAAAATCACTAAAATGTCAATTTGTAATATATTAGCTACATATGTAGAGCTACAGTACACGTAGAGCTACAGTACA
>NW_013678091.1:0-10283 GCF_000517525.1 Limulus polyphemus | reverse complement strand
ACATTTCAGTTGGGACGAAGTGGACAACAGAACAAATGACGCTGATGAAGACGTGCCACCTGAAGAAGCCACCGTCGAAGAAGAAACTCTACTCAGTTTTGAGAAGGGAAATTGTGAAGCTCTTGATGAAGTTACTACCACCGATGTGACTGTTACCGATGATAAGACATTTCCTGATGAAGTAGATGAACCCCACGTGAAGCAGAAGCCAACGAGACGGAGACCAGTACGGAAGAAGATGCGTCCAGTAAAATTAAGAGACTTTGTTGAATTGTAATTTTGTGTTTGTAATTCTGTACAGTTAATTAGGTTATTGTTAATTGTTATTAGTTTATTGTATGTGGTTATTGTTTGGGACGAACAATACTAAGGAGGGGCAGTGTTGCGTCAGCGAGGTCACGTGACTAGTATCACGCCACGTCCTTCTTGAACCTTCGTGAATTGTCGGGAGACTACTAGATTGGGGGTAGTCTGGTATATATAAGACGGTCACAACGTGACGGGACAGTGTGTGTAATTGAACTGAGTATTGTTGAGCACGAGCACGTGAGACGTTCGTTGAGAATTATAGCGTTTGGTATAGAGCGACTGTTGAAATTAAGTGTATCGTAAAGTTGTATTCGGAAAGAATAAACCAGTTTATTTAAGAAAGGACTTGTGCCGCTAAAGTTTCGTCGGAACGACTTTACGGAAAATTAACTAACGAACGGAGACGTAACAATATAACTAGCTTCTAAAAGACTGAACATTGTTTCACTGATTCTCGTATTTATAATGTATCTTTGTTTCCATATATTTCGCAAATTATCTTGATTGTTAACATTCTAAGTATTCTACGACTACTATTAAAAGTTTTCTAAATCTGGCGTCATCATCATGTTAATTGCTTTCTGTAGCAAGTAATTAAAAATATAGATTACAACAACATTAATGAAACTATCTTGGCAGTATTACCAGCCAATTTGAAAATATTTCTATAGAAGTTAGAACTAATTATTAACCCTTTGACATAATTAATATTCAAGAAACATTTCGAAATAGAATATTAGAAAACCATTCACAACTTATACATTTCAGTTTGCTGTGAAGAGCTGGAAGCTCATGTGTCCCCGGAAATTATTTAGCATTACTTTACACACCTATAGATTATATATATATGTGAACTGCCAAAACTTTCATATGTAAGAAATTATATGGTTTCTACTTTTCGTCACTAGAGGGCGATAAAGCACCTGAAAATCAACTTAACATAGGTGTCTGTATAACTATAGTGCAGCCCTTTATTTTTAGAAAATGGTTGCAAAGGCCTTATTATTGAACAAATAACGTGTTTTTATTATTTTCGTACTTGACTCTAATGAAGATCCTTGAAATAAAAAACTTAGATCATATAAGTTCACTTATTACTACCGGATTGAAGATTAAACTATGAGGAGAAACTACCATCTAGCGCATGGTTGACCTGTCCTCTTCATATCAGCTGAGTGTTTGACGTTCAACTGTTGGCTTTACTCGATGAGCTAGGCGTTCAAGCAGACAGTGTGGTACATGTGTCGGTGTTTGGAAATTGTGATAGTGCGAAAGCTGTTCTAACTTCCAACCAACGAAGCCTAAATCGAAAGAAGTACCAGTACTGTAATATCATTAATAAACACACTCCAATAGTCTTATTTTGTTAAAGGATAAACGGGATATAAAAAAAGTGAAATTATCAAATACTACATTTCGTTTTAAATTTAAGATTTCATTTATTTGATAGGACAAATGGCGCTTACTCAGCCGAGTGTCAACTGTAGTCTGGATGATATCGATTTAAATAGTCTGAAGGTAAGTCAAATGTGTGAGAAAAACATAGTTTACACAAATGAATTATATATGATGCCAGAAAGGGAGATTTTTTTTTTAACAGCTGTACTAGCCTGCTTTATAATCAAGGGTTTCTGGTATTAATCTATAAGTTTCTACGGGACTTAGCGCACGTAGTTATAATTAGCACATTTATATATATATAATTAATCTGCCCTTGTTCATTTATTTATTCTTGATATTTACTGAGGTAGTTCAGAGCTTTAGCCATAGTTTGAAAATTAAATTATTGAGATAAATGACAACTAGTATCCATCAAAACCAAATTTCATATAGTCGTTTAGAACCATAATTTAGCTAACAAAAGTTGAACGTTAATTTAAATTTTAATTGAAAGACTCCTTCAAAGTTCACACACATACCATGTCAGGGAACCATAAAATAAATATTTTAATCATTTAAAATTAATAAAACTATAAAATTATTCACCTCTGAAAAGCAATTTCATTTGTTACATTATTGTGGGAAGAGATTATGTAAACATGATATAAATAAAATAAGATGAAGACATGACAAATATATTAATCAGTATGTACAGTCTACTAAAACAAAGGGATTTAAACTTATTTACTTTCAACAAGACCCATACTCCAAAATTCACAAACAGTAACATTAAAACAGTTCTTACAGCAATGAGTTAAAAAAAATTATGTGGTATAGTAACTTAATTTTTTAAATACAAAGATTTAATAATTATATGAAACCTATGAGAGTAAACATAATGTTGCTTATTTGCTATATGATCAAAAGAACCATGGATTTGAGAATATCACAAAAGGATAATAAAAATAAACTGTAACAAACAAAGCTAAATGAAAAATAGCCACTCGTATAGACATCCAACAAGTGTTTGCATGAATGTCACAAGCATCACACATAAAATCTTTAAACAAATCATCCCATAAGTTTATAATTTTGACAGCAAAATTACATTGCCAAAATACAAGGCTGCATCTGGACCACTAAATTTCAAAATGCAAGAAAAAAAGCAAAGTGACAAAGCCATCCAGCCCATTAAGGTCACCCTCACCCATTAATATACAGCATCTTGTTTTTGTTGTTTTTTCATGTGAATGTAGCTCTTAATATCCTGATAGCTTTGGAATTTTTTACAAGTCTTGAAACTAACAACACAACCACATAACTTAGACACACCATTGACACCATATCACAAGTTGATGACTTGAGAAAAAAGTAGTTGAAGATCAAGTTTGCATATAGGCTTTCAAAGTTTATAACTACATGTATAATATGTAATAATATAGTTTGTATTTCAAACCTTTTCATTATTCCACTATCCAAACAGACTACCCATTGAAAAGCTTTCCATATTCTTTAACTATTTTAACAACTTAGTTAAATCTAATTCTTATATAGTCAGGAGAAAACAAGTACAATACTCCAGGCATTGTTTAAATAACTTAAACCAGGTATCATTCTAACTTGTCTTTGCTTTCTTTCCATGATATTGATATCCTTCCTGTGGTAAAAACACTAATTCCACACCTGGTACTCCAAATAAGACCTTATCAGAATTTACATTTTTTTTTCAAAGTTAAAATAATCTTGTTGTTAAATGCAAAACTATTATAAAGAGATATAAAATGAATACTTAATTTACACTAGCTAAACATTCAGCAAAAGATATTAGAAATAAATATGAAGCCCTATCTGTAATTTGATTTACTACTTGCCACTGAGTTAAACACCAGTTTCAGAAAATTCCACTCCTCAACATTAACCCTGAACAACGAAAAAAAAGACTATGCTTCTTGTAGTGGTGAACTGTATGTTACATACATGGTGTTTTTATTTGCCTATTATTCAGTGACAGATAATTAACTGAATGATAGATTGGGCTTCATATTAACTTTTAGTATCGTAAACAGCTTATCTGATGAATAATTCAGAAGAATAAATTAGTAGCATAAATGTTATTTATTCTTCAAATTCTTTTTATAGGTTCACTGTTGTAAGTACAAGACAATTAAAAACACCATAAATATACAGCAAAAGGTTTTAAGGTCTTACCAACAGTCACTCAGAAGTCTTCTTTTTTAAATAACATTAATGATCTTTTCATACAAGACTCTTTTTAAATGTCCATACCCCTCATTACTAAAACTATTTTCACATCTGACTCACTTAATAAGACTCGATGTTTTTTTTTGAATAAGAGAAGCATTTTCAGTAGAATCAATTCGCCCTTGATTTTTTTACATCATCAGCAAGTTTGAAAGTATTACTATCCAAGAATTTTTCATAAACATTGATGTAAGTAAGAAACAGAAAAGGCCCCAAAACAGACCCCTGAGACAGAGAACTCACTAGCCACATTCTCCTAATTTGAAAACTGCCCACTTATTTTCACTTATTGTTCTCTACCACTAACCTATATTCTACATATGTAGAAGTATTTATCTTATCTCTTGTAAGGCATGTTACTTAAGGCTTTCTGAGAGTTAGTATACACATCATCTATGGATTCTTCATCCAAAAATGCAGAACCTCTATAAAATAAAAATCTCCAGTGAATCAGTAATTAAAATGCAAAATTTCTAAATGTTTTTCTTAATGACTTTTGATAACATTTCTAAATACGTAACTAACAACAGAAGTCATTAGTCATTAATAGGTATGTTGTTTCCCAAACCCTCTCTTGGCCCTTACTTTTGAAAAATAAAGATCACGTTGGTAGTCTTCCAGTTAGGAGGAATTTTCCTGGTGTCAAGAGATTTTAAGAACATAATATATTTGGTAGTCTTCCAGTTAGGAGGAATTTTCCTGGTGTCAAGAGATTTTTAAGAACATAATATATTTGGTTTTTCAAGGCCATCCTTGCACACCCACTCTGGAGAAAACTTAAAATGCAAACCCACCATTTATTCTTCAGGAAATGATTCTCATCTTAAACCCCTGTAATGTGTTGGCATCCACTATTATTAATGGCAAATCATTTTGCAAATCAATTATCCTGTTAGAAAAATAAAACTGTTGTACCTGAAGCCTAGCCTGTCTTTTCCAAATATTAAACTTGTCTCATCCAATTATTTTTAGAATATAGCAAAAGAAACCAAAGGCCTTTATTTTATTAATCCCTAGTTAATCTTTTAAGTCTTGTTAAGATCACCTGTTACCCTTCTTTTTTTTCTGTGAAAATAAATTAAGAGATCTGAACTTATCTCTGTTAAGTAACCCTTCCATCCATAGTATCATTGTAGAAGTCATCCTCTGAACCATTTCTAATAAGTCAACATCTTTTCTTAGATAAGAGACCAACATTATACATAGTATTCCAAAGCAGGTTTATCAAGTGATTTGTAATCATCATGTCTATTTAAAAAACAACTAAAATTCTGTTACTTTTACTACTAGCAACGGAGCACTGCTTTGATGGCTTAAGTGACTTGACCCCCCATGATATCATGATCCTTTTCTTTTGTCATGGTACTGAGTAGGTTTCCATTTGTATTAATCACGTGATAAAATTATGATAACTCAAATGCATTATCTTTTACTTACTGTAATTAAAGGTTATTTGCCAAATATTTGTTCAACTTACCAATTGATCCAAGCCATTCCTCATCCTCAGTATAGTTATAAATACCTAAGAGTTTTTCCTCAGCAAACTGTATTAATTTACTAATTATGTCCACATTAATATAACTTAGTAAAAGCAAAGACTTAAAGGCTGACCTCTGAAGGACTCCACTAGTAAAAGTTTGAAGTTAACCAGACTTTATTAATATAATCTTTTGCTTTTCCCATCCAACCACTCTACAATCCAAGTAACTTGTTATTCCCCAGTTGCTAACAATGTGATTTTTACTTTCAGAATGTTTCTAAAGCTTTTGTAAAATTGCTAGTTCTTCATCGTAAATAGAATATAAAGAAAAGTTTTCTCCCCTTTAAAAAATTTGCCAGTAACCATATGATTTATTCCATATTTCATAATAAGGTTCTTTATGAATCTTTTAAGGCACACACACACATATATTTATAAACACTACACACATATATATATATATATATATACATATATATATATAAACACTACACACCGCACATGTATATATATCAAACTTGTTTTTGCATTTAACATACATGTAAGTATTAAAGATATCTGAGCTTTCATCTTTTGTAATAGCTTTTATTTTTTTGTTACTTTGATAATTTTCCACTGTCCATGTTTAACTAGTGAATTTCATATTATTTTAATTTAAGTGTTTGACATTTGTCGATAAGTTTATTCCTTTGTTTGTTGAATTAGAAAAAGCCTTTCTGTCAGAACACAAAAATATGTTTGGAATACATTCTCTTTTAGCTGACTTCAGCAAGCTGTCAAAAAAAACCTGTTTCCGTAGTATTTTCCTATTTTCCTCATTAAGATTAGTCAATGAGTTTTCCAACTTCAGTATTATCATTACTTTCATAAATCTTCACCCCTTTTCTAGCAAACAGAATTACACTTGTTGTATTAACATTATCCCATAAAACTTTATTTTACATAATATCCATTTATCCAGAACTCAGTAACACCAATCTCGTATACTTTAACATGCTAACCATCACAAAGCTTTTCATTATAGCAACTTATTGTAAAGACTTCTAGTGTTACAGTAGTATAAAAGGAACTTGAGTTTGTAACTAATTGTGAGACCTATATATAATATCTTGAAATGGCTACTTCATTCATGTTCCAGCTTAGAGAGAAATAAAGAACATTTATGTTACTTTTGAATTTAAAGATGGTCTATGTATATAATGCTCTGTAATTATTCAAGATTTCCTTATACCTTCCCAGTATGTTGGTAATATGATTTGACATCATTTTTAACCTTTATGTATGTTTGAATAAATCATGTTTTATATTTAATTAACATTTAATTACTATAACTAGTGTTACAGTGATGTGTGTTACTTTAATGCAAGATCTGGCAATGTATGGGGCCATGATACAAGAACAAATTAAATGTTCTTTGCACTAAGATATTTATTTTGTTGTTCTACATAAAATAGTAGAATGAAAAAGCAATAATTCAGTATTATATTCTATATAAATGATTAAGTATATACTGTGAATTTTGTTAGAGTGGTTAATATTTGTAAAAACCTGGTTTTTATTTCCTTGATTGAAAGTTTTTTGTCTATTTATATTATATAGAATCATAATTATGAAAATTTAGAATTGTAGTATTTGAACGTGTATTATATACTTTTATTTCTGGTACATTTATTTTGTTAACACAATTGCATATCATGTCTTAATATTATTTTTACAATTACACATTCTTGTTAAACTTGCTCAACATTATTCTGTTTCACATATAATCTCTACTATGTAAACACATTAATAAAGTGAAATTGTTTCAAGAAATTACTTTGATAGTGATAAATATGTACCTTTCCTTTATTGGTTTCATAAGAAGTTATTAAATGATCCTTATTACGGTAATGTTTTATGATGAAAGATGTGAGTTTAATTTTAATAATGTCGATTATTTTAAGACCTTACTTTATACTGAAAAATTATGATCTGTCATAATTAAGTTGTATGTTTTATTTATCTTTCTTATTATATATTTTTCTAGAATGTGTTTGGATTGTTAGCTCAACTCTGTTTTTATACTAAGGACAAGACTCATTTGATTTAAAATTAAATGAACAGTGACTCGTATTTTATTTCATGATAGCCTGGATATCTTCTTTTGGGACATTACATATTAATTTTAGGATCTTCTTGTTTTTTTTCCTTAGGACCCTGCTGGAATATTTGAACTGATTGAAGTGGTTGGTAATGGTACTTATGGTCAGGTGTACAAGGTAAATGACTCTCTCAGTTTGTAGTAGCATAGGTAAATCCATAAAGAGCAGGAATAGTTGTTCATATGCTCACATGATGTGGAAAATCCCAGAGCCACTGGCTGGGATCCCATTTTCTGATAACTTGTATTATATAATATTTTTTAAAACCTTAAATACATAGGAATAAACAAATTATTAGTAGCTTGCAAAATAAATGCTGAAAACAGTGCAAGTGGAATTCTAATTGTAAGGTTTGGCTGACAAGTGACTGAATATTTTGTTGAAATTTCTGAAATTGAGGATGAAAAGGTGTTAAAATACTATAGTCATGATGGATGTCTTAAGGAGAAGAGTTTCAATTCAAGGAACATATTCTTACAGTTTTCAAGTCATTAAAACATTTCAATGGGCTCATTAGCATTTTTTGCAACTGCAATAAAAATATCAAAGCTGTCACATATAGTAAAGATTGATCATATGGAAGAGGGATAGAATTCAAGAGGCTAGTAACAATAAGTGTGTATGGAATTTTCAAAAATAATTCTGTCTTGAACTCATGTATAGCACTTTTAAAAACTATGCTTTGAGTTGAAAATTAGTACACTTGAAGAGATTGATTATATGAAGAACTGGTAGTCCAGATACCAGTTGATTTGTATCTGTAATTAAAATGAAGCTGATTGGTCATTAGTTCATTATTTAATTACATAGTGCAATCAGTGTTTATTAATCTATAATTTATAATATTAGTTTGTTGGAAAAACTTTAAATAAAATGATGAAACATTTTTAAGAGTCTTGACAAAGAAAGAGTTAACAAGGTAGAAATCATATTTTGGAAGCTGAAAAAGTGTAAACATTAAACCATAAACTCCAAATGAAATACAGAAATATGAAATAAAAATTCATAATATTTGTTAATGCAGACCAAGTAAGGTGAAGAGATATTTGCAGAATTTTTGTCTGACAAAAATTATTATAACTGTATTAAAAATAATGTTGCTTACAATCTGAAAAGAAACTTTTTTTTTGGGGGGGGGGGGGGGTGAAGGTCTATAATAAAAGGTTTGCAGAAATTATTAAAATATCAACTGTAAAGATATTGTAATTAGCAAGCATCCAAGAATTTTAGATTCTATGACACTAATTTTATGTATTTTAATTTTTTATATATTTTCAAGAATTGAATGTTATACAATGTGAACTCTTAAAAAAAAACAAAAAAACATTGAGTGAAAGATGGCATAATGTCTCTTTTTATTTTTTGTTTTTGTTTTGTGATTGACTGTAAACATTCCAATAAAAACTAATTTTTGGAGAATGTGATTAAACAAATTTAAGAAAATAGAAAAAAGAAAGCATATTTTACCCATCAAACTAATTGACTGAATCAAACCCAGTGCCACTTGGTAGAAGAAAACTTGTCTAACAACTGCTTTTGAACATAATGGGAGGATGGAAGCAGTGAGAAACTCCGAATTATTGCGTTTGTTGCAAGGTTAATTATTCTAGTCATTTCTCTAATGATCGTAGTTTGAGATATTGATTCCTTCTTCAAAAGCCTCAAGAAATCTAGGTTACGAAATCATATTCTGACAGTTATACAAAAGAAATGTTGAATAAATAATTAAAAAATGGGCTTCAGTTATTCAATAAAAAAGTTTTCGATCAACGAATGACGTCTTTTTAACTTTTAGTATTTTTTTATGTTGCCAGGCTCATAATTAAACGAATACTTTATTTCTGCTGTGTTGTATGCGTTTTATTTTACTTTTTGATCACATTGTTATTATTATTGAATAAATGTGCACGTTCTTATCACATTACTTAAGACAACTGTAACATATAAACGTTTTATTGTACAGCATAATATTGTGATGTGAATTAATCTCGCATCCTGAAAAAAAAAAAAAAAAAAAACGAGAAGAAGAAGAAAAACTGATTATGGTAATAAGTTGTGGTGCACGTCTCCGTAGCTGAAAACAGTATCGAATATTTTTGGTAGAAGTGAAGGCGCTTGTTCCCGATTGTTGAACGCTGATTTTCTTGTTTTATCAAGTGTACGTAGATTTCTCTCATCTGTACTACGAGGAGAATCGTGAAGAGTTAGTGGGCTATCGTTACAATTCAGTGTGTGTTTTGCTACTTGTATGGGGTTTACACTTCTGAATCTTAGGTGATCGTTGATTTGTTCTTTAGGCACTTGGATGTCGAACTTGTATATTATATACTCTTATTTCAGTTGTATACAACTCCAGTCCATTGTGCAGCTTGTGCTTAATATTAAATGAACAAAGTAGACGCGTGTGTGTGATGAGGTCATGTATTCAAAGCAATGAAACGAATGAAAAACGTGTTTTCTAATAGTTGGTTATACCAGGGAAAAATACTGTCGTTCAATATAAACATATTGTTACGTCTCCGTTTGTTAATTGATTTTCCGTAACTTCGTTCCGACGAAACTTAAGCGACACAAGTCCTTTCTTAATAAAACTGGTTTATTCTTTCCGAATATAACTTCAACAATCGCGCTAAACAAACGCTGTAACGTCTCTCGTGCTCTCTGACTGCAGTTCAATTACTCACTGTCTATACACACATTACATTATGTTC
>NW_013678090.1:6430-11511 GCF_000517525.1 Limulus polyphemus | reverse complement strand
TGTTACATGTGGTTCTGTGTGTGTTAGTTAATGTTACAAGTCGTTCTGTATGTGTTAGTTAATGTTACAAGTGTTTGTGTGTTTAGTTAATGTTGCAAGTGGTTCTGTGTGTGTTAGTTAATGTTACATGTATTTAAGCCCAGAACCACTTGTAACATTAACTAACATGCCCGGAACCACCTGTAACATTAACTAACACACACAGAACCACTTGTAACATTAACTAACACACACAGAACCACTTGTAACATTAACTAACACACACAGAACCACTTGTAACGTTAACTAACACACACAGAACCACTTGTAACATTAACTAACACACAGAAACACTTGTAACATTAACTAACATGCCCGGAACTACCTGTAACATTAACTAACACACACTTGTAACATTAACTAACACACACAGAACCACTTGTAACATTAACTAATACACCCAGAACCACTTAACTAACACACACAGAACCACTTGTAACGTTAACTAACACACACATTGATGATAGAGTTAGGTAAAGTTATTACGTTTGTAGAAGATATCAGTTTAATGACAATTCAAATTGAAAAATTCTTTACAATGTTTAACTTCACTATATTTAAAAGAATATTAGAATAACAACAAACTTAATTAACGAAAAACTAATTTAACAAAAATCCGCAACTTCGTGTTTATAAACCATATAACTCTAAAGGGGTCCTGTAGGGCGTCAATACGATACTGCCCCTATAAAAAGGAGGAAGGGAAGGGAGATGAAAGAATACTACCTAGTGGGGTCTTTATGGAAATAAAACCACCTTATTTGTGAAGTCATTCAGGTGTACATATTAGTTATAATACGTCCAGCATATAGTTCATATTAGGGCTATCTGAATATGTGTTTGTTTGTTTTGGACACAAAGCTACACAATGGGCTATCTATGCTGTGCCCACCACGAGTATCGAAACCCACTTTTTACCGCTTAGTCACTGGGAGGCCATAGGTATGTGATGGATTTTTTCAAACCTTCAATATATCATATAAAAATATATAATATCTTTTTTATCAGTTGGTATAAACAAACAAAAAATCATAACCATGAAGAAATCAATGTTATAATCAAAATACGTGAATATAAATTTGAGTCAATTAAACCCATTACATGTCACGACCTCTGAGGATCTCAGAAAGATCTATTTCATCCTCAAGTAGGCTCGAAACCTACCACGAGTATCGAAACCCACTTTTTACCGCTTAGTCACTGGAAGTCCACAGGGATGTGATAGATTTTTTAAACCTTCAGAGTTTGTGATATTTTAAAATATAATGGGTTCATTATGTCATACTGATTATAATATCATTTGTTTTATGGTTATGATATCTATCCACCATATATTCCCATGAAAATATATTATATATAAAGTAAGCTCACAAAGAACTATTATGTTCCTGGTGGATCCAACATGATTTATAATTTGCTCTTCTATGACGTCACATCATTTGCTCTTCCTTTAATGACCCTCCACTGGTTGGTGTTCGTTGATGTCCAGTATCCACTTTTGAGAGCCTCTCACTAGTTAGGGTAGCACTTGCCAGTCACGCCGCCAGTGGGCGCTAAACGTGTGTCGACCTCAGGCAATAGGGAGGAAGGGGTAGAGACAACGAAGTCACCAGAGACGAATACGTCATATATCCACGATGTGGAACCACAGGATAATGGCGCCATACAATGATGTCACCAGAAATGGTGCAGTGCTATGACAGACAGACATGACTGCATAGTTCCATGAAGCAGATCAACATGGCTAGATTTAATACAGTTGGTTTATAACAGTAATTTATGAGTTCTATATTTAATTACATTTCCTGGCCATTTATATGTAAATCGTCCAGAAAAATACGTTTATTTAAATATCATGCAATGATTTAAAATGTATTGTTTCACTAGTTTGACTTTATGCTATTCATATAACTTAACAAAATATTTCATTATATCAATGGTACTTTATAGTTTTATCTTACACGAATTTTACAAGGGTGAACACTATACTTCCATGTATGATTAGATCATCAATGTCTAGATTTAATTATGTTAAAACCATTATTTTAACAACAATCTTACTGTCCATAAAATTTTAACAAATCTGCTGTTATACATTATTTGAACAAAGTCACAACTTACGTTTTTGTTTTCATAAATATTTGAGGACTGAACTTTCTTTTATGTTAGAGATGTAACTCAGATCACCTATGTGTTCAAAACCATAGTGTCAAGTAGGAAATACAAAGTTAAATGTATGCATCACATGGGAAGGGTAAACAGAGAAAAAAATCATTGACATACATGACAAAGTTCAGTGCTGAGTTGACCCAGTCTATTTCGCAACACAGGTCAAATCTATGTCACTCATCCATATATAAATGGTTGTAATATATTGTCACTATCTATGTATTTATATTCTATTAAATATTGAAAATACATGATTCAAACTATACATAAATTTACTGTTCACCATACTTTAACGAAAGTTTTTGTAGGTCAATAACATTTAATAGTGAGTAAACATAATTATTTCACATTACATAGTGATACAGTAAATATATGCTTACAATATTTGATGGGACATTACAGTTAGTGTATAATTGTTGCATACTTTCCAGTCAATACTGTACCCAACAAATGGTTAGAAGTTCAATCAGTTTCAGCCAGCTTAATTCTCCTTTTAATATATACTTAAACATGTGAAATATATGAGATTTCATTATACAATATACCGAATTATATAATAAAAAATTATTCAATTCAATTTTTAATATATACTTAAATGTGTGAAATGTAGGAGATTTCACTATACACTAATGTCTAATTATTATTTCAAATATCTCATATTATTTTTCTCTAATCAGTGTTATTATATATTCAGATTAAATACTGCATAGAAAGGGTTGTTGACAATGTAACAGGTGGGCCATGTGAGCTAGTCCTTAGAACTCGACTTTACCACCAATCACAACTGATTTATATTAAATCCAGGTATGCAGTCACAAATGGATTACACAAGTAACTTATTCAGGGAAGTTTACAGTCAGAATAAAGAATTTACCCTGAGACTGAGATTCAAAATCTACTTTTATTTTTAGTATAACAATTTCAGAATAAGCTTACAATACCTGTTAGATCTCTTATTAAATTCAATTAACTATATACTAGAATATCACGAATATTCAGAGAGATAGCATTGATTAGTTACATGAAGCTCAAAGAAGACATATTTTCTGGACCTTGCATGGGAGATATTTTTATTGTTGTTCTGAACATCATATCAGCAGGTTGGCAACTTCTCTCAAGAGACTAGCAGCAAATCTCGTTGACAGCACAAAATTCAATTTCTGACTGACTTTCTGGCCAAAAACAGTGGTCCTTATACAAATTCTCTTTTGTATCCTTTTGACTTTCCTTATAGTTTACATATCCACTCACAAGTAGACCTGCCACTTAATTGAACGTTTTTTGCAACTAATCATAATTCTCAAAACCAAGAACAATAACACTTCAATGATTGGCCATATTAGAAGATGATAACTCAGCTGCCTGTTTACATGTATCTATTCTCGCCTTCTGGGAATCAATCATACATCAAAGTTCTGAGTAACCATTTATTTGGAAGTTTTATCCAAGTTAATACAAACATCTCTTATAGCTTTCTCTCTGCTATGCTGGCATCAGTCAGTCGATATGGTTCTCATGTTCAGTCTCTAATGAAGTTTGCATAAACATTCTCACATCTTTTTCTCTGTTATAATAGCATCAGTTCAAACATCTCTTTATCAGTACTTATCAAGTGCATCCTTGACATACTTCTTCTTCCACAATCAAGCATCATCAATGCATTCCAATGGATTAGCTAATTCTTGCACAACATTTCGCCATAATGGGCTATACATTCCATTTGTGGCATATATTTCTCGCTCCTTGAAGCACTGAAAACAACGAAAAACACCTCAAAATACCACAATGCTTCACTCCTCCCTCCTTTCACGAAATTATCATTGCTGATAAAAATTTCATCACTAGACCTTTATGTTACAACCTTCTCCTCTTATATCAAACAATATTTACAATTACTTCTATGATATAACTCCTATCTCTTAATTCTATATATCCTCATTTGTTATCACCTTACTCATTAGGTATTACCAAACTAATATCAATATCTCGACAGTATTGTTACATAAAACTGAAATTTCTAGAAAGCCTCCACACGCCTATAAATATAACCAATACGACACGCAAAAAAAAGAGTATGTATTATTAGTTTGCTATAGTCAGTGTGCTATAAACTTTGGAAGCTATAACTATGATTGTTATAACGCTTATCAATCGGAAAACTTAAGATATTTGACCAAGAGTATTTACAAAGTTCGAACATTACAAATCATTTAACTTCGGTGGATTCTCATCGGACATTATTACTTTTACCAAAACATTACCTAACTTTAATGGTGGAAACTTAGCGTGTGTGGCTGGTGAATAACAAAGGATAAAACTAGCTAGCTCCCGTTAAGCGAATCATACCTACATCAACTAGTAATTAACTCGCTCATCGTGATCCCTTGATAAAATATCAAGGAGGCTCCAAACTAAAAGAAGACTTTATATTGCTTGTAAGTTTGTGAATCTTTTGTTTACAAATCATTGTTTGTAATAACTATTTCTAATAACTGTTATTGTAAATTGTATTGCTGTGTGTATATTAAAACGTATTTATGTTAAAAAAGAAAACTGTGTGTATCAATCTTGTTGACAAATATCATAAACTGACTATATATTGGCTTTCACTTAACTACTAAATCCAGAGTACAATTCAACTACTAAATTTAAATTTATCAGTTAACTCAATTTCAGACCATTTGAAAGCTATTTGAAATTCTACTACATAACACCAAGTAGTAAACATTTGTATAATACCTCACGTTAACCAAGTAGTAAACATTGGTATAATACATCACGTTAATCAAGTAGTAAACATTGGTATAATACCTCACGTTAACCAAGTAGTAAACATTGGTATAATACCTCACGTTAACCAAGTAGTAAATATT
>NW_013678090.1:2421-5725 GCF_000517525.1 Limulus polyphemus | reverse complement strand
ATAAAACACAGTAACAACTCATTCCATACAGGCTTCAACTTTGACGGGACATTAGATATTACGATGTTCCATTTAGTTTGAAGTAAATAGGTAAGAAAAGACTTGCGTATTTTTATTATATAATGTAAAGTAAAACATCCTTGACTTTAACAGTGCGTCAGCAAATATTTAACTTTTAAATATAAATTATAACAACTAAAACCCAGCTATATGTTATTAAAAAAATTAAGTGATCAATGTGCTCACCTGATATTTGTGAATTTCGAAGTTGTAACTTTAGTGCCGGAACTATCGAGAGGTGGGTGACTCCCAAGCTAATGTCGGCTAATAATCTAATATATAGACTTATTTTAGCCTTCGGGCCATTATATATGTCTCATTGGTCCTCCAGTTAAGAAAAGCTGTAGTCGGAACTGTGTAAATGATTTAACTAAAGATTATTTCTCAAACTGTTTCATTTTGCAACAGAAGAATCACATTTTTTATTTGAAGGAAAATTTAAAGACCGAAGAAATAGTGTAGCAATTAGGCCTAAATCAAGCCCTTACTTAGCTAACAACTATAGGTCACGTACACACGCGAATGGAACTACCGTGAACAATAGAGCCTTGATTTGCGGACTAGCTAAGAACACAAAACCAATGTATTTGTCACATAAATCTGGTGTTCTAATTTTAATGATACTGGCGATTTCAATATTCATTACGTTAATTATCTTTAATTACTATACTTTTTAACATTTTTATGACGACGTAATTACGTTTTCATCAGTCAATGCACTTATTTTACGAACACCGTAAAATATTTCTTATTAAAATTCTTTTTTAATTTTGCCTTATGAAGTATTAAAAGCAGACGATTATAGTTTGTTTGTCAGCTTGGAATTGATAACAAAATTTCATCCGACACTAGCGACACTTAGTGTTATTAGTAGACTTGTAAGAATTGTCACGGCCTGTTTTAGTGAAGTTCCGTCAGGTGAAATTGAATGTAGTGGACCTGAACTTAGCGTTACCGTGTTAAGTCTGGTAAGATGCATAAAATAGCTATATCCTCAATTAATTTCGGACATAGTGTGAGGAAGAAGGAGCACAGCGGTGTGTCTGAGGACTAATACTGCTAGAAACCAGGCGGAGCACAGATAGCCCTTTGTGTAGCTTAATAACAACAACAATATCGTTTACAATTTATTTAGCAAATTGGAAGGAGGTACAACGCTAAGCCTAACTGCTGGACCTAACTTTTGGTCCTGTTTGTAATGACAACCGTAGACTAGGCCTACGGCTCTTTAGTTTAAAACTGGTGATGTAACCAAACTGAAAATGATTTTTAAAGTGAAATTTTGATTTGTTGTTACAAATAAAGGAAAAATCATTTTTCTAACGATGCCCCATTCAAAGCTGCTATTATAATTTGTTGTGAGGCCTATCGAAATATAATTTATAATCCTAATACTCATTATAACTTAATAAGAAGTGTAGTTTCTGAATTAGGTATCGAACAATAGAATATATTAATACTAGCAATAAACGACCATATAACATCAATTTTTTTCTTTAATTGGACACTCAATGTTTTGCTTTAGAGCTTCTTCGGGAGCGTTCCGCTAAAACATTAACTGTAACTGACAGTACAAAGCTTAAAATTGTTAAAATATTACAGTTTGAAACGGCCTTATAACACCAAATGTGTTATTTTTCTTTAATTAGACACTCAACGTTTCGCTTTACAGCTTCTTCGGGAGCGTTCTACAAAAACCAATAACTTGTATTAAAATATATGTATACACCAATATGCAAAAATTAATCTATATAAATACAATAGTACTGTCTGTTGCATGTCCATGTAACTACGTCGCAAGGTGTGGATGGATCTTGACGACAATTCGTATGGAGGTTCATGAGAAAGTACATACAAATTTTGCATTTTGCGGTTTTTATGGGCGTTGTTTACCACAACTTCGCCCACTGTTGATGGATCTCACCAAATTTGTCATGAAGGTTTGTTGGATCCATGCAGAGATACATGTAGATTTGCGGTTTCACATTTTGTGTTTTTAAGTTTTTATGGGCGTTATTTACAATTAAATATAAGGGAAGCAACTTTGTATGTCCTAAGATAACCTTTCATTAATCATGAATTTACCCTTCCAGGGGACAGGTACTCCAGCTAGTAATGTAATATATTTTTAATGTATGAACTGTCGATGTTGGTGTTGGTGAAATATTTCTATTTATTAAAAAACTGCAATAAAACATATTAGATTAACTATTTCATTAAATCATTTAGAACATACAGGTTTATGACACAAACAGGTGACCACACAAGTTATACAGAAAAAAACTGCTTTTATTTTCCACCATTTCTTAAACTAGTGAATTAATAAAACACAAAAATTAAACTCCTTCCCTTATTCATTTAAAATGTTATTAAGTTTTAAAACTCACGAATGTTTTTAACTGTTTCATATGTTTATAGTGTATCCTATTTCACATATACTTTGATTATTAGTGAACATGTGTGGACCTTTATAGATGTCTATAGCGTATTTTATTTCATTTTTTTTCTTTGCTTGTCATGATTTGAAAATACTTAAGTGTCTAGAACTTGGGCATATTTATACGTCATTTTTTTTAAATTGCTTCACTATGTTTAAAAGGATTTAGATTAACAACAAACTTCATTAATAAAAAAGTAATTCAAGAAAATCCGTATCTCCATGTTTTTAAGCCTTACGACAGTAATTGCAAGATGTCATCCTAGTGAAAAGGGAAATCTAAGGACATCGAAATGAAAAAATGCCTCTAGTGGGGTCTTTATTGGATGGTGATAACATTATTTGTATTGTCATACATGTATATAGAATAGTTCATATTGAGGCCACCTGATGCTGTGATGTATCATTCTGAGACCATCAGAAATAGGAATACGTATTAAGTACGGTAGTACTTAACAGTAGGTATCGACAAGGTTTCCAAATAATTAACCCAACGTTAAACCACCCTATTAAATGCCTAAGCGAAAAACCGATCATTCAAGGTATTGGTTGCAATATATTACGTGCATATATAAAAATACGCTGAAAAGGTCGCTAACACTTCCAGTATGACAATTCAAAAATTTATAAAACAGCAATTTTGTCGCCTACTAACTACCTACCTACCTGATTCCACAGCGGGGCAAGCCCCTAGACGCCTCGGACCATCCATGCAATATTTCTCCAACTTACTTGACTAGTCTGTGGGTATCCGTTTTTGATATTATGATAAATATATATACAGATTTTTTATAAATGGTACACATA
>NW_013678090.1:0-1903 GCF_000517525.1 Limulus polyphemus | reverse complement strand
TAGAAATTAGGCGGATCACCATATATGTTTAACACAGAAATTAGGCTGATCACCATGTATGTTTAACACAGAAATTAGGCTGATCACCATGTATGTTTAACATATAAACTAATCTGTAGCAACCTGGTTGAGAGGAAACTGAGTTTTTACTATTTTTACGGTTTTAAGTTTGACGTTCTAAGAAGTCTTTCAATTTCTATTGTGAAGGAATATAATATTTTAATCTGTTAACATCCTAGTTACAAAGTTTAGAAACATATAAAATATGTCTTACTAAAAGGAAGGTGGTAAAAACACGTTGAATTGTAATGCCTGTATCCCGTCACTGTTATCACACAAAATTTTAGACAAGGTTGTTTTTCGGATCTCCGTCAACTGATCTGTTTAAAATATAAACAGGTTTATTTACTGTGAGAAAAATAACAAACACTTAGATGAAATTGATATAGTCTAGTTAAATTACTGTTATTTTAATGGTCGTATCATTTTATCGAACCAATATACAGCACTAGAAAAACAATTAAAACTAGTATTTATTTTATGTTTGAAGGTTCGGTGAGCTTCGTCAACTTGTTTAAGGTTATTTGAAGAAAGTTTCGATTTGTTATGATGGTCTTCTTAGCCCTTTGCACTTTCCAAGATGAATCACCTGTAACTTTCTATAACCATCAGGGTTATGTAAACGGTTTAAACAGTTAACAGGAATAGTATTGGTGGCATAGAAATAACGGAGACACTTTATGACAAATCTCTTGGGAAACGCCCCACAATGGCACAACGGTATGTCTGCGGACTTACAACGCTAGAATCCGGGTTTCGATACCCGTGGTGGGCAGAGCACAGATAGCCCATTGTGTAGCTTTGTGCTTAATTACAAACAAACAAACAAAACAACTGTTGGTAATAATGAAGTAACTGCGATATTTTGTTCAAGTGCAAATCTAAAGCCTATTTAGTTCGTTAGGCTTAACATAGATATTTAAAAGTTGTATTTCGAGTGGACTCATTTACACTATTTGTTCATCTTTTTCTGTTGTCTGTCGCATGTACTGTAATCCATTAATGGTCTCTGAAAATGTTCTAAAGAAGTTTGTCAAAACGATATTTGTCTTATGATTAATATTTTATCCTGTTACTGTATAAAGAAGTATTAACCTTTATACGATACTCATTTACTTATTAGGCCTTATCTATAAAGATTAAAGTGCGAACGAAGTAATCCGGGTTAGCAGTTCAACTACCTTCCCCCCCTAGTTACATAGAACACCAACTTTACAGTAGTTTGTTTTACGTTCACTAAAAGAGAAATCCTGCTATCTGGAATATTATAGACTGTGTTAACATTTAGAGAGTTTGGTCACGTGTTTTGTGTTAAATGAAAGCTATGCTCATTGGGAAATTACTGAATGAAGCTTTAAAAATCTCATCGACATTGACTTAGTAACATAAGCCTAGACGGAAAAACTTTGGGTCTGAAAGACTTTCCAGTATTGTCATTTATTATATAAAAGAACGAATTTCCAAAAATAAGAAGTAACTAAGACTAGACATTAACATCTAGTAGTTTCCCACTGGAATAGAAAGTGTTCGATAACTTACATTACATATATATTATGTATAGCTATAGGAAATAGAATAACTAGTAGGCTTACCATACGTGAAGCTACCAGGTTGATTCCCGTGCTCAAAATAATATTTATCTCCGTATTTCAGTTTTAGAAACTGATTTTGAATAATGATGGCAAATGTTGGACCGACAACTCCATTGGTTACTGGGTACTCTGCAACACCACCCGAGAAAAGATCGATGTCTTCTACTGACCTGAAAATAATGTATAGGTTTGATTGGTAAGTTGGAACAGAAATGTTTTAATATTTCACAGATGAAATATTTTAAACACAC
>NW_013678089.1:12892-14013 GCF_000517525.1 Limulus polyphemus | reverse complement strand
ATCCAGAAAAGTTGTTGGAACTGTGGAAAGCACGGACATTTGAGGAGCCAGTGTAGGAAGAAGATACGTCCCGTAATATTAAGAGACTTTGTTGAATTGTAATTTTGTAATTGTAATTCTGTACAGTTAATTAAGTTATTGTTATTGGTTTATCATATGTGGTTATTGTTCGGGACGAACAATATTAAGGAGGGGGCAGTGTTGCGTCAGCGAGTCACATGACTACTGTGACGCAACGTTTCTAGAATTATCCTGTACTTTGGCGAATGTTCTTGTTCTTACTAGATAGAAGGGTAGGCGGGTATATATAAGAGGGGACAACGTGACGCGGTAATGTGTGTGTACATAGTAATTAATCGATCTGCGGTCAGAAGTATTATTGACGTTCGTTGTTATAGCGTTTGTTTAGCGCGATTGTTGAAGTTGAGGGTATCGGTAAAGTTGTATTAGGAAAGAATAAACCAGTTTCATTAAGTAAAGACTTGTGTCGTTAAAAGTTCGTCGGAACGAAGTGACGGAAAAATCAATTAACAAACGGAGACGTAACAGTACAAAATATTTTTTGGGGATTTGTATTATTTAGAAAAACAATTTAATTTAGACAAAAAACATGTACATTACTTAATTTTTCAGTTGTTGTATCCCATCATTTAACAAAACTACATGAATACTTATCCATCAGGAAACAAATTGAATTAAAATCGCCATAAAGTATAATCACTGCCACTATCTCAAAACAAAAATAAACAATTTAATCAGTTTGAGTAAGAATGTCAGGTTTCTATCTCACGTGTTATGTTGTATGTTGATTGGTCAGATTTGTTGCAATGTCAGAACTTTATCCTTTCAGTTTTGGTTGTAGTTTGTTACTGGGTCACTCCAGGATGGGACTGATACAGTAATTACCGTACTTTAAATATCAACGACTTTATCTTTTTCATATTCAACCATCATGGTTTCTTAACTTCCAGTAAACCTATTTGACTCAGAAGAAAGCCTGATGTATCTTTCAAAGTACTTTATTTATTTATGGTTCATTACATACCCTAAGCCTGACATACCAAATGGTAAATGATTATGATCATTTCCAACATCTTTATTCTTCTAAGGTTGTTTGAGAT
>NW_013678089.1:8367-12007 GCF_000517525.1 Limulus polyphemus | reverse complement strand
AGTGCTACATGGTAATAAACTATCAGTGTTACATGGTAATAAACTGTTAGTGTTACATGGTAATAAACTATTAGTGTTACATGGTAATAACCTATCAGTGTTTCATCGTAATAAACTATGAGTGTTACATGGTAGTAAACTATGAGTGTTACATTGTAATAAACTATAAGTGTTACAAGGTAATAAACTATCAATATTACTTTGTAATAAACTATCAGTGTTACATGGTAATAACCTATCAGTGTTACATGTTAATAAACTGTTAGTGTTACATGGTAATAAACTATTAGTGTTACATGGTAATAAACTATTAGTGTTACATGATAATAAACTGTTAGTGTTACATGGTAATAAACTATTATTGTTACATGCTAATAACCTATCAGTGTTACATGATAATAAACTGTTAGTGTTACATGGTAATAAACTATTATTGTTACATGCTAATAACCTATCAGTGTTACATGGTAATAAACTGTTAGTGTTACATGGTAATAAACTGTAAGTGTTACATGGTAATAAACAATTAACATGTAACACTGATAGGTTATTACCATGTAACACTAATAAACTGTTAGTGTTACATGGTAATAAACTGTTAGTGTTACATGGTAATAAACTATTAGTGTTACATGATAATAAACTGTTAGTGTTACATGGTAATAAACTATTATTGTTACATGCTAATAACCTATCAGTGTTACATGGTAATAAACTGTTAGTGTTACATGGTAATAAACTATTAGTGTTACATGGCAATAACCTATCAGTGTTACATGGTAATAAAAGTACGATGTATAAATATCAAGGGCTATGTGTATATAGTTGTCCCTAATTTTGAACTTCTGTCATTATTATAGCGACGACCCTAAAGTGTGAAGCATGTTTACGCGGGAAGTACGTAAACCCTGAACCCTAAGATTCACAGTCCGGGCATGCAATGTACTTAGACACGACCGGTCCAAAAATAAACGGAAAGATATAGTGGACAAAACAAAGCCACATGACATTATTAATGTTTTATTACACTGCTTTATATAATTCTAGTGTAATAAAAGTTTTTAAAAGTTCATAACAAAGTTTTCAACAACAACTCAGCTTAACTTCCATAACCACAATAAATACGATCAACAGTAAAATACACGTTTCTATGACAACAGTTAAATATACTTTATGGAGGAAAGGAAAACACAAGTTAATCTTCTTTATTTAAATACGTCTTCTATATCCAATTAGAAGTATGGACTCTAAATAATGAAATGATACGGACAATGATTCGTTCATTTCCTCAATACAAAAGTCCCATAAAAGACTTGTTCTTTTTCTTCATTACAAACTATCGGCTTTGTTGGTTGTGTGTGATGTTTTTCAGGAAAAAACCATTGTCGCAAGAAAACCTGTACAGAGAATGAAACAGGTAAAGTTTCCATACTAAATAACAAAAGTTGTAGATATTGTTTAAAGAGAAACTGTAGGAATCTCTAGTTTGTTAGTCTTCAAACAAATGGCATCAGGATGTAACACTAATAGTCAATTACCATGTCACACTGATAGACTATTACCATGTAACACTGATAGTTCATTACAATGTAACACTTATAGTTTATTACAATGTAACACTGATAGGTTATTACCATGTAACACTAACAGTTTATTACCATGTAACACTTATAGTTTATTACAATGGAACACTGATAGTCTATTACCATGTAACACTAATAGTCTATTACCATGTAACACTGATAGTTCATTACAATATAACACTTATAGTTTATTACAATGGAACACTGATAGTTTATTACAATGTAACTCTGATAGTTTATTACCATGTAACACTGATAGGTTATTACCATGTAACACTAAAAAGTTTATTATTATGTAACACTGATAGTTTATTACAATGTAACACTTATAGTTTATTACAATGTAACACTGATAGTTTATTACCATGTAACACTGATATGTTATTACAATGTAACTCTGATAGTTTATTACCATGGAACACTAACAGTTTATTTCCATGTAACACTGATAGGTTATTACAATGTAACTCTGATAGTTTATTACCATGTAACACTGATAGGTTATTACAATGTAACTCTGATAGTTTATTACCATGTAACACTAACAGTTTATTACCATGTAACACTAATAGTTTATTACCATGTAACACTAACACTTTATTACCATGTAACACTAACAGGAATGAATGATGCAACGTATCTAGAATTTTAACTCACCGTTAAATATTCTTAGAAATTTAAAATATCGGTTGGAGAGGCTTAAATGAGACAAATACCCCTACCACACCACACACACACATGTATCCGGCAAATTAATAACTACTTGGCTATAGGTTCTATAGAGAATTAAAACATATATATTCCTATAGAGAGGGGGATTTCTTACCTAAAAATTGATAAACTGATACTTTATTATCGGGTTTCTCTTATATTCTTTTTGTTTCTGATCTAAAACAACCTTAGAAGAATAAAAGATGTTGGAAATGATCATAATCATTTACCATTTGGTATGTCAGGCTTAGGGTATGTAATGAACCATAAATAAATAAAGTACTTTGAAAGACACATCAAGCTTTCTTCTGAGTCAAATAGGTTTACTGGAAGTTAAGAAACCATGATGGTTGAATATGAAAAAGATAAAATCGTTGATATTTAAAGTACGGTAATTACTGTATCAGTTCCATCCTGGAGTGACTCAGTAACAAACTACAACCAAAACTGAAAGGATCAAGTCCTGACATTGCAACAAATCTGACCAATCAACATACAACATAACACGTGAGATAGAAACCTGACATTCTTACTCAAACTGATTAAATTGTTTATTTTTGTTTTGAGATAGTGGCAGTGATCATACTTTATGGCGATTTTAATTCACTTTGTTCCCTAATGGATAAGTATTCATGTAGATTTGTAAAATGATGGGATACAACAACTGAAAAATCAAGTAATGTACATGTTAAATTGTTTTTCTCAATAATAGAAATCCCCCACACAAAAACTTTGTACCATACATTAAGGCGATGATTATACCATACTCTACCAAGACATAGATAACATACATTAACAGGTTAGTTGTGCAACATATTTCAAGATGTACTATAAAATATAGTTGTATAATATATTACACTTGTAACGTTTAGAACAGTCTCCAGTATGGAAATAAGACGTGCACCAAAGTATTATCAAGTTCAGGCTCTATGGTTTCATAATAGGGTAATGATGGAACATTTCGTACACCAGAATATAAAGAACAGAAACTGTTCTTTATAAAGAACAGAATATCTTATCATATTTTGAACTGTTCAAGATCCATTTCAAACTGGATTCGCATTAAAGAACAGTAGCAATATGTGTGATTTATCCCTTATGTCCTGAAAATATTGAATAACTTAGTCTATTATTACCCCAAGACATGAGTAAAATACATGAACACGGTGATTATACCATAATTTACTAAGACATGGGTAAAACACATGAACACGATGATTATACCATACTTCATTAAGACATGGATAAAATGCATAGACATACTTTATTAAGACATGGGTAAAATACACGGACACGATGATTGTACCATATTTTATTAAGACATGGGTAAAATACATGAACATAAT
>NW_013678089.1:5519-7367 GCF_000517525.1 Limulus polyphemus | reverse complement strand
GATAGGTTAAACCTATCAGTGTTACATGGTAATAAACTATCAGAGTTACATGGTAATGAACTGTAAGTGTTACATGGTAATAAACTGTTAGTGTTACATGGTAATAAACAATTAGTGTTACATGGTAAATTACAAAGTAATACTGATAGTTTTCTATCATGTAACATTAACAGTTTATTACCATGTAACACTAACAGTTTATTACCATGTAACACTAACAGTTTATTACCATGTAACACTAATAGTTTATTACCATGTAACACTAATAGTTATTACCATGTAATACTAACAGTTTATTTCCATGTAATACTTATAGTTTATTACAATGCAACTCTGATAGTTTATTACCATGCAACACTAACAGTTTATTACCATGTAACACTAACAGTTTATTTCCATGTAACACTGATAGGTTATTACAATGTAGCTCTGATAGTTTATTACCATGGAACACTAACAGTTTATTACCATGTAACACTAACAGTTTATTACCATGTAACACTAATAGTTTATTTCAATGTAACACTAACACTTTATTACCATCTAACACTAACAGTTTATTACCATGTAACACTGATAGATTATTGCCATGTAACACTAATAGTTTATTACCATGGAACACTAACAGTTTATTACCATGGAACACTAATAGTTTATTACCATGTAACACTAATAGTTTATTACCATGTAACACTGATAGTTTATTACCATGTAACACTAAAAGGTTTATTACCATGTAACACTGATAGTTTATTACAATGTAACACTTATTGTTTATAACAATGTAACACTGATAGTTTATTACCATGTAACACTGATAGGTTATTACAATGTAACTCTGATAGTTTATTACCATGTAACACTGATAGGTTATTACCATGTAACACTAAAAAGTTTATTACTATGTAACACTGATAGTTTATTACAATGTAACACTTATAGTTTATTACAATGTAACACTGATAGTTTATTACCATGTAACACTGATAGGTTATTACAATGTAACTCTGATAGTTTATTACCATGGAACACTAACAGTTTATTTCCATGTAACACTGATAGGTTATTACAATGTAACTCTGATAGTTTATTACCATGTAACACTGATAGGTTATTACAATGTAACTCTGATAGTTTATTACCATGTAACACTAACAGTTTATTACCATGTAACACTGATAGATTATTGCCATGTAACACTAATAGTTTATTACCATGGAACACTAACAGTTTATTACCATGGAACACTAATAGTTTATTACCATGTAACACTAATAGTTTATTACCATGTAACACTGATAGGTTATTACCATGTAACACTAAAAAGTTTATTACTATGTAACACTGTTAGGTTATTACCATGTAACACTAAAAAGTTTATTACTATGTAACACTGATAGTTTATTACAATGTAACACTGATAGTTTATTAACATGTAACACTGATAGGTTATTACAATGTAACTCTGATAGTTTATTACCATGGAACACTAACAGTTTATTTCCATGTAACACTGATAGGTTATTACAATGTAACTCTGATAGTTTACTACCATGTAACACTGATAGGTTATTACAATGTAACTCTGATAGTTTATTACCATGTAACACTAACAGTTTATTACCATGTAACACTAATAGTTTATTACCATGTAACACTAACACTTTATTACCATGTAACACTAACACGTTATTACCATGTAACACTAATAGTTTATTACCATGTAACACTAATAGTTTTTTACCGTGTAACACTAACAGTTTATTACCATGTAACACTAACAGTTTATTACCATGTAACACTAACAGTTTATTACCATGTAACACTAACAGTTTATTACCATTTGAC
>NW_013678089.1:2909-4679 GCF_000517525.1 Limulus polyphemus | reverse complement strand
CCAAAAGAACACATTATGCAAGTTGCGGTTGCTGTTGTTGCATAAAAATGGCGGTCAAATATCACAGTTGGCTGTTTGTAACGGTGTAAAATGAACACGCCATTACAATCAGGGTTCAACAACAAGAACACAATTTATTTACAATAACAACACTTAGAAATAATTTAAACAAAGTTAATAAACAATTACCTGACAAATAATGGCTGGAGACGGCTTGAATGGGTAATGAAGAAAAACTTTAATATAAGTTTAACATAACAGCAAATGTACAACGTTTCGACATGAAACATCCCTACCAATGAGATATGGTAGTAAAAATCCACAGACGATATTATCATTTGATAGGATGTTTAGGCAGAGTATTCAAGATGAAATTTAGTTGAATGCAAGGCAACTGACTGTTGTAGAAACACAAATGTAGAGGACGACGTTTCGAAAGTCTTACGCCTTTCGTCTTTAGATATTATGTTAGGGAAGTTTGATGGGTATCAACATTTTTCAGTGTAAGACTTGATCTATTATTTCCTACTTATGAGACCCTTAGACCCAGGAAATGGCAATAACTTTGTGTATGACTTGAACTATTATTATCCATTATATGACCCCTAGTGCCTGAACTTGTTGTACGACTTCAGCCATTATTGTCCGTTTATCAGACTCTTTCAACCTTCAGTTAGTGTATTACTTATGTTAGATATGCAAGACTGTTTAGTGTAAGTGTTATTATTTAGTATATTTTGTGACTTAATGTTTAATGATTGTTTAATTTTTAAGACAGGAGTGTTGAAGATGAATTGTTTTAAAGTGTTACTTGTGACAAATTTCGTTACATAATTCTGTACAAATAGTACATTGTGTTTGCAATTACATTGTTGTCTTGGCTTTACTGTTAAATTATAGCACCGATTGAATAGTATAGAGAAAGTTCGAGGCCTGAGTGAACAATATATAAATATAGGCGATCAAGCGAGCGTAAGTCAAGTGCAGTTCATTCATAAAATTAGTTAGCAAAGTAAAACGAGAAGTAAGCCGATGTGTGAATGACTAGCCATTACAGGTGATATTTTAAATTGAGTTTCACACTTTAATAGAGATAAGGGGAATAATTTGTCTTGTCAAAGGGTGTTCTAAGGTAATTGAACCCGTCTGTGTTGAAAAGTAGATAATATTTAAAGTTCAGAATACAACTGTGATAACCTACGGGGGAACTTAAGTGAATTACTCACTGATAAAAATAGAGAAAAAATATTTCGTCTTGTCACTTGGACTCTAAAGTAATTGAATCAGCCTAATTGGACTTTTGACAAGAAGAGAGAATTACTTAGAGTTTTAGATACAACTGTGATATCCTATAGTGTAAAGAATTTTGTACAAACGTTTGTCTTGTTTTGAATATATTATTTTAAAACAAATGGATTGTGTGCTATCCTTTTATTGTTCGAATTTATCGCCAACAAATCACAGACAGTTACTGTAGAAGAATCCCCAACCCACTGATATATATAAAACCCTGACAACTTGATTAACTATTGCTCCATTATAATGTCCTGAATCTTGTGTACGACTAGTTCTACTATTTTATCTGAACTTGATAATATGTTAGTGTACGAATTCTTTTACTATTAATACGTTATTATAAAACTTCGTGATATCCAAGAAGGCAAAGTAAAAGTTGGAAGTATTTGAGTACTATAAGAAGCATTCTCTAAGGGTGTTGGTAATATCCTGTTAACTGATGTGCAAGATTGAAAGGGTAACTAATCTATAATC
>NW_013678089.1:0-1909 GCF_000517525.1 Limulus polyphemus | reverse complement strand
ACTTGATTAACTATTGCTCCATTATAATGTCCTGAATCTTGTGTACGACTAGTTCTACTATTTTATCTGAACTTGATAATATGTTAGTGTACGAATTCTTTTACT
This sequence comes from Limulus polyphemus, assembly GCF_000517525.1. Lineage (NCBI taxonomy): Eukaryota > Metazoa > Arthropoda > Merostomata > Xiphosura > Limulidae > Limulus > Limulus polyphemus. The sequence goes on along the minus strand of NW_013678089.1, from coordinate 1,804 downwards.
ATTAATACGTTATTATAAAACTTCGTGATATCCAAGAAGGCAAAGTAAAAGTTGGAGGTATTTGAGTACCATAAGAAGCATTCTCTAAGGGTGTTGGTAATATCCTGTTAACTGATGTGCAAGACTGAAAGGGTAACTAATCTATAATCCCATTCACTTTTTTCGATTCTTGTCTAAAACAACTTTGCAAATTTTGGTGAAAGAGATCCTGGAAGTGAATTTAATCCAAGCTTCTTTCTGGTTTTGACACTTGATTTGCTTGGCACGGACATGAACCTTCTGAAAGACTTTTTTGTGTGCCTGGTAAGAGTGGAACATCTGAGAAATATATACCATGCTTGTTTATGAGCCTTTTATTCCCTTGGTTGGGGGATACCATGGAAAATATATCTAGGTTTTTGAACATTAGGTATAGCTACCTGAACAATATGATTACTTACTGTATCTATACTGTCATTAACAGAAGGTGAGTTAACGATAGCAAGACCAAGCAGTGAATGAGTAATGAAGAAAGACCATTTAGACTTCTACAGTTTCCACCATGGCAGATGAGTTAGGTAACACTAACATAGCCATTACTTTGCAAAATGATAGAAGAATCATCACTTCCTCATGTACCATTGTCTTCCTCCCAAGAAAAAGAAGGAAAGAAAGAAGATTTATGTCAATAATTGTCTGATTCATAATGTGGAAAAAGTTATATTTTCTAGTATTTATGTTCACTTAAGACTTCCACAATAATGAAAGTAAATGGTAATTACTGAATAAGATCATCAGAATCATCTGATAAATTTCCTCTCCAAGAAACAGGTAAAGAAATAATATTATGACATTATGACCACTGCAGTGAAGGGTTGCTGTGGCCTCCATAGATGTAGTAAGTAATATAGTCATGGAGTAGAGTAGGCTGGTCAACGATTAGTGATACTCTGTCTACCATATAAACTTAACCTTATGATAAATACTGCTAAATGATAATCTTTTCAAAGAAGTCTACTATAACGAAAGATGTACAGGATAATAATAATCAGGTAATTTGTTGATGACATTTAAATTTAAAAAGAAATCTCTACAGTTGCACCATATCAGTGTAGCCATTTTCACCTACATGAATGAGGAAGTTTAGGTGGAAAGCCTTTTCGTTTAGATTTTCAAGTAGTTTTTTTTTTCATTTTATCTATAGATGGTATACTGATTATCAAAGACCGTATCCTATATCAAAGGGTAAATCCCCATCTGAAGGACGAAATTCATGTGAGTGAAAATAAAATCAATTAATTTTCCATTAGAATGGGATAATGTTTGCACATCGTTGTCATTGATAGGAAAAGAGATGGAGTAAACACTGCCATGTGTATGTATTTGTCCATAGAAGGCAGTAGATTATTATAGTAGTGAGAGACAGATTTATAGGAGGAATGGAAAAATTTGTCTGCATTCCAACTGTATCAGTGGAACAATGTGCAGCAGCATAACTCTGTTATAGAAGAGATGTCACATATTTTTAAACTCTGGATGGAAAATGTTGCTGATGAATTTTTAACCACTGTAATTCTTTCTAATATATCCACTTAGAAAAAGCTCGAAAATATTAGGAGTTGTAACAAGAACAATTAATGGAACCTGGCTCTAAGTTACACTTATAGCTATTGTGCCTTTCGCTACCACATCAGTGAAAACAGCAGAAATGATTCAGAATATATCATCTGACTTTTAGTTGACATAACCTACTTTGATAGTAGCAGATTACCATGATGATGTAAGTTGTACAGCTGTCACTGATAGACTAAAGAGACTATCAAGA
>NW_013678088.1:5185-11201 GCF_000517525.1 Limulus polyphemus | reverse complement strand
GTGCTATTCATTACAATAAATACTGTTATAATACAATGTAAATCAACAGTGCCATTCATTACACTAAATACTGTTATAATACAATGTAAATTAACAGTGCCATTCATTACACTAAATACTGTTATAATACAATGTAAATCAACAGTGCCATTCATTACACTAAATACTGTTATAGTACAATGTAAATCAACAGTGCTATTCATTACAATAAATAGTAATGAATAGCACTGTTGGTTTATATTGTACTATAATGGTATTTAGTGCAATGAATGGCACTGTTGATTTACATTGTATTATAACAGTATTTAGTGTAATGAATGGCACTGTTAATTTACATTGTATTATAACAGTATTTAGTGTAATGAATGGCACTGTTGGTTTACATTTTATTATAACAGTATTTAGTGTAATAAATGGCACTGTTGATTTACATTGTATTATAACAATATTTAGTGTAATGAATAGCACTGTTGGTTTACATTGTACTATAATGGAATAAATACCATTATAGTACAATGTAAACCATCAGTGTCATTCATTACAATAAATACCATTATAGTACAATGTAAACCAACAGTGCTATTCATTACACTCACTGTTGATTTACATTGTATTAAAACAATATTTATATTCATTACAATAAATACTGTTATAATACAATGTAAACCAACAGTGTCTTTCATTACACTAAATACCATTGTAGTACAATGTAAACCAACAGTGTCATTCATTACACTACATACTATTATAGTACAATGTAAACCAACAGTGTCATTCATTACAATAAATACTGTTATAATACAATGTGAACCAACAGTACCATTCATTACACTACATACTATTATAGTACAATGTAAATCAATAAACCAAAGAAGAGGCAGAACAATGAGATTATTATTATAACAACATTTTAAAATTACCATCCAGAAATTTTATCTCTCACCTTTTCTCCTTTAGCTCCTAGTGCCCCTGGTGGACCCTGCTGACCAGGAGTTCCCTAATGGTAGAAATAGGAAGTTTTAAGATACTTTCTGACATAAAACAAATGTCAGCTGAGTCATGAGAAGCTGAGATCTTGGCCATTATGTGTCCAGTTAGAACAGTGGTCCTAATACTAAGTGTAATAATAAGTTAACCCTTACAAATTACCGTATGTATGGAAAGTTCATATTAAATTCTTTGTAATTCACCAACTGCTGATCAACCACTCACCAGAATGGCTTGTTTCATTAGTACATGTACTGGAAGTGTATCATTAGCACATGTACAAGGAGTGTAAGCAGTATATCATTAGCACATGTACAAGGAGTGTAAGCAGTGTATCATTAGCACATGTACAAGGAGTGTAAGCAGTGTATCATTAGCACATGTACAAGGAGTGTAAGCAGTATATCATTAGTACATGTACAGGGAGTGTAAATAGTGTAGAACATTAGTACATGTACTGGAAGTGTAAATAGTGTATAACATTAGTACATGTAGAAGGAGTGTAAGTGGTGTATACCATTAGTACATGTACAGGGAGTGTAAATAGTGTATAACATTAGTACATGTACTGGAAGTGTAAATAGTGTATAACATTAGTACATGTAGAAGGAGTGTAAGTGGTGTATACCATTAGTACATGTACAGGGAGTGGTGGGCACAGCAGAGATAGCCTGTTGTATAACTTTGCACTTAACAACAAAGAACCAAAGCTTTACAAATTTTGACTCTGTGAATTTTTCAGATAAGAAACGTTTACTCAGAATTACAAACCACACATCAGTAAGTTTGAATATTGTTTTCATCTTGGTATTCAACAGTTGAATAAGTACGTTTATATAATAGAAAGGAGATCTGAGTTAGTTAAGTTTAGATACCAGAATGGTGCTCTGAGTTAGTTAAGTTTATATAATAGAAAGGAGATCTGAGTTAGTTAAGTTTAGATACCAGAATGGTGCTCTGAGTTAGTTAAGTTTAGATAACAGAACAGAGCTCTGAGTTAGTTAAGTTTAGATACCAGAATGGTGCTCTGAATTAGTTAAGTTTAGATACCAGAATGGTGCTCTGAGTTAGTTAAGTTTAGATAACAGAACAGAGCTATGAGTTAGTTAAGTTTAGATACCAGAATGGAGCTCTAAGTTAGTTAAGTTTAGATACCAGAATGGAGCTCTGAGTTAGTTAAGTTTAGATAACAGAATGGAGCTCTAAGTTAGTTAAGTTTAGATAACAGAATGGAGCTCTAAGTTAGTTAAGTTTAGATACCACAATGGAGCTCTAAGTTAGTTAAGTTTAGATACCACAATGGAGCTCTAAGTTAGTTAAATTTAGATACCAGAATGGAGCTCTAAGTTAGTTAAGTTTAGATACCACAATGGAGCTCTAAGTTAGTTAAATTTAGATACCACAATGGAGCTCTAAGTTAGTTAAGTTTAGATACTAGAATGGAGCTCTAAGTTAGTTAAGTTTAGATACCAGAATGGAGCTCTAAGTAAGTTAAGTTTAGATACCAGAATGGAGCTCTAAGTTAGTTAAGTTTAGATAACCGAATGGAGCTCTAACTTAGTTAAGTTTAGATAACAGAATGGAGCTCTGATCTAGTTAATATGATAAATAAATGAAAAAGCAAGATAAAATATACGAACAATAAAATTTGAAACTCTAGTGAAAAACGCTCGTAATAGAAGAAAAACTTCCAGTTGGTCGAGTGTAATAAAGAAAGTTTGTTTGTTGATAACACTAAGTTTTTCTCAGTACTTAGTGATCAGGTAGACTTAATTCATAACTTGTTCTGATCCAAATATACTCAGATGGTAACATAACTTGATGAAACGTAAGCTTGAATTTACCAAAAACTTCAGTGTTTTTGAAGTAAATATGTATTACAGATTGCTACAAATTGAAAGTCAACAAAATAACACATAAGCTTGATTGGTTTGGAAGATCTTATTCTTTCAACTTTTTAAACGAACTAAAGCTTGTGAATTATTTTTAGATACAGTTGAAAGAAAACTGTCACACTTCAGTTTATGCAAAATAAAATAATTCCAACCGGCATTCCTTTCATCCCTGGTTCTCCTCTTAAGCCTTGTTGTCCAGGTAAGCCCTAAAAATACAACAAAAAGCTTCTTAGAAAAAAACTCTAGAAATAATTCTTTTGGCTGACATCTATATCTTCAAACATTCTTCTGTAGAGGTGAGATGATGTTATTCTATCACGTAAATAGGTTTATTAACCTCTTGTTTACTGTATATTACTTTATATTCCAAGGGACGATACAGTTGTACTTTGATAATGTTTTTTCACACTTAATCCAATATTATATAGTTGGTAGAGCCTTTGTTCAGTAAAATAACAAACAAATATAAATTGTCTTACATTTAAATCAAGTTCTTCAGTTTTTCCTGGTTGTGAAAGGGTTAATAATGATGACAACTCACTCTTTTAATTCATTGTTTCAGCACTATGAATAAGTAATTGATTTACTTACCTGCTCTCCCTGCATTCCACTGTCTCCCTGTTAAAAATAAAAAATCTAGTCTTAAAACTGTTTTAAAAAACTTAAATGTTGTCGTTTAATTAGACTTTTTGCCACTAATGAACAATGTGGCAGAGAATGTACACAGTTATGTCGTGTGTTATAATGACATCGAGGTTACATTACGTGTTACATATTCAAGCAGTTCTGAACAAGTCACTGTAATGTTTACATAGTCTTTCTTATGTTCAAATTGGACTACACACTAAGCTTCACAACTCTGTGTCCATTGTCAGTTGGTTTCTGGATACAGTCATTCTGAACAGCAGAATAATTTCAAATATTTTAAAATCTACTATTTTGTAGTTTCTGAAAAATGGCCGAAAGGAAAAGAAAAGCATATATTTAAAATCTGTTTTTAATTAATCAACTTTTCTTCACATTCAAACTATAATTAATGAATACATTATTTCACTATAATTTATTTTAAAAGTAACTTGAGAATTTTTGCCAAACATTACAAGAGAAAGAGTTTCTTACTTTCTGTCCATCCTTTCCAGTTAGACCCCTTTCTCCTTTTTCACCCTTGAAATAAAAGGAATATTTTTTATTTTTAAAATCTGTTTTGGATCCCCTTATGTTAATGATAACACAACTAAACACTGTAATGGATCTCCCATATTTCACTGGACAACATAGCCAAACACTGTAATGGATCCCCATATTTCACTGGACAACATAGCCAAACACTGTAATGGATCTCCCATATTTTACTGGATAACATAACCAAACACTGTAATGGATCTCCCATATTTTACTGGATAACATAACCAAACAATGTATTGGATCCTCATATTTTACTAGACATCATAACTAAACACTGTTTGTGATCTTCTTATTTTATTGGGCAACATAACTAAACACTATAAAATCCTCATATTTTATTGGGCAACATAACTAAACACTATAAAATCTTCATATTTTACTGGACAACATAACCAAACAATGTATTGGATCCCCATATTTTATTGAAAAAAAATCAAACAATGTATTGGATCCCTATATTTTACTGGACAACATAACTAAATACTCTATAGGATCCCCATATTTGGCTAGACAGTGTAACTAACCACTGTATAGAATCCCCATAATTTGCTAGACAATGCAACTAAAAACTGTATAGGATCCCCATATTTTGCTAGACAATGTAACTAAACACTGTATAGGATCCCTATATTTTACTGGCTAACATAACTAAAAACTGTTTCGGATCCCCATATTTTACTGGACAACATAACCAAACACTGTATAAGATCCCCATATTTTGCTAGGCAACATAACTATACACTGTATTGGATCCCTTTATTGCTGAACTACTCTTAGCATTTAATGATTAATATTTTTCACTTTGAAAAGTTGGGTGTTTTGTACTAGCATGCCTAAAGATTTCCAGATTTCACTAAAACGACTGAAAACTAAACAAACTCTTATTAATTTAGTTTCATGCTTGACTACGCTAAATTTCTTTTTCACTGGGACCAAAGCATAATTTCATCTGGCTGTCACCACAGTATTTATTATAAGCCTAAAACCTATACGAGAACTACAGTTTAAATGGTTATAGCATAACATGACTAAAACCTCTAATGGGTCCTTTACATTTCAGTGTTCACCATTAATATCTCCATGTTTCATGGTTGGACAACTCCAGTCTATGACAGAGACATCCCATATTTCAGTTGCAATCATGACTAAAACTAGATTTCACGGGCTAAAACAACTAAATCTATTTTGGATCTATTAGATCTTACTAGCTGTTGGGATGTGATGAATCAACATCACTACATTTGATATTATTGGCCATTAAACTAAAGCTTGTTATTGAGTCCCCAAATGTGACTGGCCACACACAGCATTTGAGCATATAATTAAATTCTCTGGCTTCATTGGCTAACACACAAAAGCCTGTGATTGGATCTCCAAATGTTATTAGCCAAGAAAACTGGTAAGACATCACAACAGATTCAACATACCTTTTGCCCGGTAACTCCAGGTGATCCCGAAGCTCCTTTCTGTCCCTGTTAGAAGTATAGAAGAGTGCTACCAAAATGTTACTGTTCTTACGGTTTCACTACTACCCACAATTATATGTTATAACTTCAGAAATTATATTGATCTAATTTTTGATTTCTCAAATACTTGGATGTTTCCTTTAATTATTTAGATTTCTCAGTTTGGTGTAAGTCTCCAGTCTGTTATGTTTGTACATGTCAGTGAATTCTCAGTTTGGTAATTCACTGACATGTACAAACATAACAGACTGGAGACTTACACCAAACTGAGAATTCACTGACATGTACATATATAACAGACTGGAGACTTACACCAAACTGAGAATTCACTGACATGTACATATATAAGAGACTGGAGACTTACACCAAACTGAGAATTCACTGACATGTACATACATAACAGACTGGAGACTTACACCAAACTGAGAATTCACTGACATGTACATACATAACAGACTGGAGACTTACACCAAACTGAGAATT
>NW_013678088.1:0-4276 GCF_000517525.1 Limulus polyphemus | reverse complement strand
GCTTTTTCTCGATAAGTTAACTTACACTTATGTGCTACAATTTTATCTTCTCACAACAATTACAAAATTGTACCAAAATGGTATCATCAAATATTGGAAATGGGAGTCAAGTGTCCTTTCTTTACCTTTCCCAAACTCTACCTATAATTGTACAGCAATTGTAGACTGATTATATGTTGGGTAACAGATATATTTAATGACAATCCTGAATAAAAATTAAGATGTTGGTGTTACCAAACATTTAAATGGGTTCTCCTGGGCCTATCCTTGAAAAAAAACAAAAAAAAACAGAGTGAAAAGATCACCATAGATATGCTTTACTAAACATAAGTGACTCGTAATAGATTTAATTTTGCAAAACATTAAGAAGTTATACTTGAAATTTCCATAAAATTATCACTCAAATCACAATCTAAACTTTATCTGACAACAGATGGGTAACAAGTAGTTAAACATTAAGCCTAACAGCACTTAAACACTAAGCTTAACACATTAGTTTCACTTGTTTAAGTATTTCAGTGAATTAATCAAAACTATTTGTATAATCATAGAGGTGTGTATAGCAGAAATAAGTCACTAAATAAGGCATTATTTGAGAGGCATAATGCAAGGGCTGACAATTACCTTGGGTGCAGTCTAGCCCCATTTTCTCATTAGAAGAGTTTTCTGAAAACAGGAATATTTACAGTATTGGTTAATCTTTGTAGAATTTGTTACTGAAATGAACAGATTTAATGCAAGTTAAGACACTATGAGAATCATATTTATTATTACAGATCTTATTAGTTTAAGGCCTTTAGTAAGCTGTCATGTTATTTCATCATATAACTTTCATAAAGTGCAAATTTTCTGATAAAATAAAGAAACTGCATTAAGAACGTTTCATACGTCATTTTAAATAATGTGGGCCAAACAAAGTTAAGATGTTATTCCATCAATAGGAACTTTATCCTAAATAAACAGTTATTTTACATTTCTTTAATGTTAGTTTTGTTAACAGTATTGGATTAGATGTATAATACTTACATTTATTTCATATTATTTTTAATTTTTACTACACATTTATTTACTATAAAGATTCGCCAGCTTAGTATATGATTTTAGACTAACCTAGGTTTTTCTAAGCTGGTTGAATCTCATTAAATATTATTGGGATTATGACTAAAAATACTGCTTACACCTGGAGTACCAAATACATGAATCAACGCATTTTAGTGATGATATATTTTATGACATTTCAAACTTTTAATTGTATAAAAAATTAGCTACATTATTTACTGGTTAATTTTAAACTATAATCTATGTAGTTAGCTTGCTTTGATTAGAAGCTAGTGATGAGAAATGTAAAAAACCTCAGTTCTTTAACACTATCTCTGCCATAGACATATATATTTATAATGTTGTGAGTTTGGAATATTATACTGTGAAGAAAGAGTTTCCAGTTTCCCAAATTTTCAGATAAGTAAATCTATAAATAAGACGGTGAACGAGTTAACCATTAGAGAAGCTATTATCTCACCTTCTCACCAGGAATTCCAGGCTCACCCATCTCACCTGTTGTTCCTGGAAGTCCCTATAAACAGAAAGCTTAGAAATAAACTAAAACCAAGTAATAGGCAACATTAGCATGTGTTAACTAACTGATCCAATATATTACCTAATATCATAAATAATATTCAATGTTAAACTGGTACACAATTAAAAACATTTTATTTAGGCCTATCTATGGCCTTCAAAAAGTAGTCGTCAACTTTTTGAAGGCCATAGATAGGCCGAAATTAAATGTTTTTAATTGTGTACCAGTTTAATGTTGAATATTATTTATGATTTTAACTTTATACATAAGTTCCAAAATACTATAATTATATTAGCTAATGTTAAATAGTTTTAACTGACTGGTTCAACATAATAGGCAATGTTAAATGATGAGTAACTGCAAAAAAACAAGTGTAAAGGAAGACTTTTGAAACATTGCCCTCTACATTTGTGTCTTTTTTTTTTTTACAACAGGCAGTTGCAACCTATTCCAGTTTACTCATCATGAGTACTCTGCTTAAACAATCTAAGAAAAGCAACATCAAATGGTTGCCATAAAAAAGTGCTGTGACAAAAAATGGCTCTCGTATTAAAGTTTAGTAAATATCTACTTTCACCACTTGTATATGATTATTAGATTAACAAAGACTGTAAAACTTCAAAACATGTAAGAGGGGTTAGGTATCACATTTGAGGGAAATACATTTTCAGTATAGGAAAATTATAGTATTTACAGTACCACATTTCTGTAAAGTTCATGTATATGAAAACAGGAATATTTACAGTACTGAGTTTCTATGTAGTTCATGTATGTGTACAAAACTTATAAAATTTAAAGTTTAATACTTTACAGAACTGATAAGGTTTCATGTGTAAGAGTGCACAGAACAAGATTGCTCATAGGTTTTTTCAAGCAATATATTTGCTCGTTCCAGACTGTACTAACCCATGGACTTCATGGGTAAAGCAGAAGGGAATAGCTGCCCATCACTGCCATTCCTTAGATTGAATAAATCGGGTGTGGTCTGCTGTTTAAAATAGGGTTTTCGTGGCCTCCTGTTGCACAGTATCTGGTGTTGATGTTCCTCCAGACTCCACCACATTCCCCTCCCTTTTTGTTCTTTGAATGGAGTACAGGAGTCCATACTACTTTCCAGTTCCAACTTGCTGGGGTGGTGGACCATGGAGGCATCCTCTTGAATGTGATTGTGATATATGATACAAAAAATAATGAATCCAATCAGTTGAGAATAGGACGGTGGTGTTCTGTTTGTGTAGATGAAGAGATATTCTTCAATCTGATGCTCCATCTCTGAATGGGTTTATCTGAGGTGATGTTGTGGCTTTGGAGCCATCAAAACTACAATTCACTCCTTCATTTGGGATGGATGTTGGTTCCCGGTGGTTGGGTTCAGGATTCAGAGCTGGACCAATCAACATAAATCCTCACACACATATATATTGCAGGTGTGTCTGTTCTCTCATTTAGTTGGACTCATGTTCACTGCCACCATGTTGTAGATCATGGTGGATGAGTATGCAGGCTACCACAATTCTTCCTCTTGCGCTATCCCTCAAAGATTTTCATATACCGAGGATATTACTGTGCTGGGGGTGGTTCCTGTCTGATTAGTTGAATGGGATATTTCACAATACAGGGACATCTTTATTATTCCGATCATCCAGATGTCGGGTTCTCAGATCAGTCAAACTTTAGGTAAAGACGGTATGATCCTCATCCTATCCCTGCATGGTTATCAGTTCCCAGTTTTGGATACAGCTGACTTGCAGTGTATGATCCATCATGCCATAGCCACTCTAAACCTTGGGGCACATCCTTTTTACTCTCACCCATATTACTATCATCTGTGGGATTGAGATTCTGATATTTGGTGATTCGGATCCCTATTCAACCATTGTTCTCTCTGTTTTGGATGTGCTTTTCCCTTTTTTTCCATCAATGTCTGCATCACCTCTTTCCACACTGGGCGTAGAGTATACCTCATACAGAAGTGGTGTGGTCTCCTGCATATGATCCTCTACTGCGTGGATCTCCCCACTTCGGGTGTTCATTGCCACTTTTGAAGGCTGCTTCTTTCTTTCCCTTGCACCAGTCTTTCCACCTATTCAATGTGTGCTATTTATGTGTGAGGAAGTAATGTACTGTATTGGAAGCTATAACATTGCATATAGAGGGCAACACTGAATGTGAGGGGAGGTCAGTACCTATTTTTTAAACATGAAACCTTATCAGTTCTGTACACTTTTAAACATGAAACCTTGACAGTTCTGTACACTTTTAAACATGAAACCTTATCAGTTCTGTACACTTTTAAACATGAAACCTTATCAGTTCTGTACACTTTTAAACATGAAACCTTGACAGTTCTGTTCAGGCTTAAACTTGAAACCTTATCAATTTTGTACACTTTTAAACATGAAACCTTGACAGTTCTGTACAGTCTTAAACTTGAAATTTTATCAGTTCTGTACACCTTTAAGTATGATATATTTTCAGTGTTGCACAGTCTTATACTTGAAACTTTATGTTTTATACACCTAAACATCAAATATTTTTGGTTCTGTGCACTCTTTAACATGAAATCTTATCACTTTTATACATTAAACATAAACATTATCATTTCTGTACAGTCTTAAACATGCCTGGTTCAAAGTCTCCAGTCTGTTATGTATGTACATGTCAGTGAATTCTCAGTTTGGTGTAAGTCTCCAGTCTGTT
>NW_013678087.1:3540-11118 GCF_000517525.1 Limulus polyphemus | reverse complement strand
GGACTTGTGTCGCTAAAGTTTCGTCGGAACGAAGTTACGGAAAGTTAATTAACAAACGGAGACGTAACAGGGGGTTTTGAAGTTTTTAAAATATGCAACAATGATTTATTGCCTTTGAGTACGTGCATGGAAATATTTTGGAAAAGACAGATCGTTCCATCTCTCCCATTCTCAGCCCAAGTTCCCATCAAAACCAACAAACTATATTGTATATATACGTTTAGTTTGAATTACTCTCGTATTTTGTTGAGAACGATATAAGTCCGAACATATATTTACTTTATTAACACACTGCTACAGACAAACTAGATCAACAGACACCAAGACGAGAGTTCAGCAGGTGGTCTTCAACTGAGTGTATGATAAATATATTACATGATCTCACGCTATTGGAAAACACATGTTGAATACAAACAATGAAGTTATACTGATGAAATGTACACCTCTCCATATCGATGACAGGTGTTGTTTAAGTACGCAGGAATCTCGACTCTGCTCTATATGGATAGTGTTTAAAAGCTTCATAGGTATAAGTTACATATATTTCTGTTTGTTTGGTGTTTATTTTTCGCTGTTAGCTGATACCATGATTCAGCGAATTAGCAACACTGACTCTGTACTTAAAGGATGAAATGGGACACGGTGATTCACGAACAAAGAGACACTGGCGAAATGCGTGCATACGCTTCATAATAATGAAATGTATACACAATGTTGATTTTATAATACAAATAAAAATTACAACAAAGACTTTATTATCAATAAATCCAGTGAGCCTTTAATTATTTTTAAGGCTTTGTTTGTCGTGTACGAATTAATTCAAGATCAGTTTACAAACGAGACCCAAAACTCGAGCGCTTTCGAATGGTTCACTATTCTACTTCTTTAAGCTCCTAAAGAAGAATAGTGAATTATTTGAAAGCGCTCGAGTTTTGGGTCTCGTTTGAAAACTATTACAACGTTTGTTTGTGATCCTGTGTGCTAACTTCTTATTCAGAATTAATTTAGGATCATATAGTCCGAAATCAATTTACACGTACAGCTTTTGTTTAATGGGATGAGGTGTGGTTAGCGTGCTCGCACTTCGAATTTGAGGGTTCATAGTTAGCGACCCAGATTTACAACAATAATACTTTGTGGTCGTGGGCGCGCTTTAAATATGAAAGTCAAATCCCATAATCGGTCTGACAAGAGCATCCGAACAGTTGGCGGTGGGTGTTATTGACTAGCTGCTTTCCCTTTAGTCCCTAGTTCAAAATTAGGAAGGGCTATGCACAGATAGCCCTTTGTATAGCTTTGTGTGAAATATCTGAAACAAATAAACTCTTTGTTTAATTGACTTTATCAGTTTTCACTTTTCGTTTTTAATTACACCAACGATATTTCGTCATCCGTGATGAATGTTTAAAGCAGAGGTGTCGCTAGGTGATCAAAAGATTCAGGGCTCAGGCCTATAAGTGCGTGAATTTTTGGCGTTTCAGTATGATATCGATCATGGTTTTCTATTATTATTTTTCAAGACACTAACTAGGGATTTGGGGCATGGGCCCTGTGTGCCAGCGCCTAGTAAAGCCTCTGGTTCAAAGTCGAGGTTTTTTCGCCAGTAAAAGTTGAAGAATGTGGGTGCGTCGTATAGATGACAGAATCTTAAACAGCGCATACTAAATCACTGCTTGTAGATTGAACCAGTCATCTGGTTTCTCCAAGGCTATTGATAGAATTTTACCTGCCGTCCGGTGGCTCATGTTATTAAACCTTCCGGTACATTCTTCTTTCCTGCCGAGGGGACTTTCCTCGCTAGCAAGCTGTGATACTTCCGGTGAAGCACGAGTCTTGGCTTAAACGTGCAAGAAGACAGGTGGCCTGCAGGCTCGTCGTAAACACTTGTGAATGAAACTGTGAGAAAACTGGAACCATTATTCAATAACAAAGGATAGTTTAAAACACCGTGACCAGCATGACAGTCAGTCTTAAGTTACTGTGGCCAGCGTTGCGATTTTCAGACAGTTTTAAAGTACAACGACCAGCGTGACAGTCTTCGAATAGTTTCATGTACTATGTCCAGCTGGTGATCTCTGGACAGTTTACGGTATTGTCTATAGTTAAGCACAAAGCTACATGAAGGGCTATCGGTGTTCTGCCCACCACGAGTATCGAAACACGGTTTCTAGTGTTGTAAGTCCACAGATATACCGTTGTACCACTGGGGGGCTTAACGTATTGTAACCAACGTGACAGTCTCTAAACAATTTAAAGTACGAAGTGTAGACACCCCCTCCCCCTTAATTCACAAAGACACCATGGCCTACTTCTATCGCTATAGGAAAGTCTTTAGCTGGATAATAAAATATAAAATGTTTTTTCTACCTTTATGACGAATTTTTTTTACCACCATATCTACATGAAGCTGTAATGATGAATTTTGTATTTTGTTTTAATTCCCAGTAAGTGATATATATGATATCATTAGCGTTCTTATGGACGTTTTATCTTGCCAATAAGACCATCATGAGTAAAAGTAGCACTCTTCGTTTCACCGCTGTAAGAACTGTGTAGCATTTGTGAGAATCTATAAAAACTCTGCATTTTCCTGAAGACTTCAACCGAAACTGTTCTTTTCCTGTTGGTCCGCTAAATAGTCACCCTCAAGCTAAAAACGGCTACTGACCCCCTTCCCCTCCTCCCACAAGATACTCTAACCACCTGCCCTACCGCAGCACTCTCGATTCTCTCTGTACTTCCCAGCCAACCAGGCGTTGCACGCAGCCAAGCCTAACAATGGAGTTCCCGACGACTGAGCATGCCTACGTTCTTACGGTTTAGTAGGTGGAAAATACCAGAGTTGCGTAGTAATATTCCAATCATATGCACATTTCATGCATATGTAGTCTTCATGGTACAACTTTAACCCAATCACATAAATTTCTCATGTTTATGTAAACTATTCATGGTACAATTTCAAGACTGTTCGGTTTTATATATATAATTAGAAAGCTGTATAGTTCCTAGAAATATATATATATATATATATAGGAAATGTCAAATTCACGAATTAATAAAATGTTCAATACAGAGCTACATGTGCGAGACACGTGTTGTTCACTGCTTTGTCATGAATTTATGACGTCAGATATGTGGCAATATTGCCGCCGCATGAGTCCAGGCACGGATTGGAATGAAATCACGGAATATCGAATACTCATGTATTTACTACAAGTCTGTGGGCGTTTAACCATCATCTCCCTAATCTTAATGAAAACGTGTGTCGAAATCAGATAGTTTAGATAACCTTGAGGACAGTGTACACATATAATTCTGCTCACTTTGACCTGACCAAGAACTTTGGAATCCGCCCACACGACGTCATTCATATGTAGAAGTTCCGACATATTATATTTACTGTAGATATGAAAAACCTAAACACGCGCTTCTCAGAACACAAACCTACAATTTGGCCACTTTAAAACCATCTACCAAGGATTCACGAGTTTAAACCAGGTAAAGGTAAACTGAGCTAGATAATAAACTGACTGAATTATTTTCAAATGAAAGTACTTCATCAACTAAATGTCTGATATAACCAGCTTACCCTAGCTGGTTTTCATTTCTAATTAACAAATTCGTAAAACTTATTTCGGAATAAAGCTTATTAGTGATTTCTGTTAAATCATATTTATTTTTTCATCAGCCAATCCTATTGTATTTATCTCCTGATAGCTTACGCTTGCTATTATATCTATTTCCTGTTACATTATGAGTTATTCTATAAGTCAGAAATCTAGTCTAATTTTTATCATATTAATTGTTACAGATTAAAAGTTTTATTTAGTTCTTGATAAACCATTTTTATCTTTTATTTTGTTTGGAATTTCGTGCAAAGCTACACGGGGGCTATCTGCGTTAGCCGTCCCTAATTTAGCAGTGTAAGACTAGAGGGAAGGCAGCTAGTCATCACTACCCACCGCCAACTCTTGGGCTACTTTTTTACCAACGAATAGTGGGATTGAACGTCACATTATAATGCCCCCCACGGCTGAAAGGGCGAGCATGTTTGGTGGGATGGGGATTCGAACCCGCGACCCGCAGATTGCGAATCGAGCTCCATGCCGGGCCTTATCTTTTATATAATTATTTCACGAGAAAAATACAAATATCATTACGTTCAGTTCACGATGAATGCCACTTGTGTAGTTCCATTTATTTTTTGATAAACATCCGTTACATTAATTTTCTAATAACCCACAAATATTGCTATATTGTTACTTAATAAACGAAAATTTATTACCCTCAGTTCCTGGCTAACAATGCTTATTATTGTTATAAAAACAAGTTAATAGAACGTGTATCCCTCCTCTCCCTCCCACTTCAATCCTCCTAATTTGTCCATTGAGGCTCGAAATCAGAGGAGTGTGGGAAAAAAAGACATATGCAGTTAACCTGTTTTATATAACAATTCTTAAGCCTATTAGCTGTCTAATATTTCTCCGGGTTTTGGCTTTTAAACAAATACTTATTATTACATTTATTTCCTACGAAATTGATTTAATCCATGATAATTTATTTTTATTTGTTTGGAATTAAGCACAAAGCTACACAATGGGCTATCTGTGCTCTGCCCACCATGGGTATAGAAACCCGGTTTCTAGCATTGTAAGTCCGCAGACATACCGCTGAGACACTGGGGGCAATCCCTAATAAACGACACTCGTTGTTCCATTTATTTCCTCGTACCCCATTATTATTGCTATAAGTATTCGTTGTCCTGTACTGACAGTGTAGAAAAGTTTCAGAGCCTATATCTTATATGATAGTCAGACGGTTACAATCATAGTATAGCCCATGTTACATTTAAACGGTATGTTTTTTGGATGGTTACAAATTATGCAACAATAATTTGTTTAGTTACTGAGAAACCGACGCAACATTACTAAGAGACGATTAAGCGTTATCAAACTCGAGCCAAAAGGTTGAGTTATAATACTAATTTTTCGTAGTGCTGGATGAAAAAATAAAAATACTGAGTGCTTGTCACGGTAAATATTTCAAAAATTCATCACGTGCCAATTCACATATTAAAATTAAGGGCGAGTAAAATAATTACATGAAGCACCACATCATCTGTACTTGTAATTATTATTATTTCTGATCTAGATGATTAGTTTTTATCTACACTTTACATATTTATAACGGAATATAGTAAAAATAAAACTTCCCAACTATGTTTTCTATCATCCGATTATTTACAGCATTCCTGTCCGTTTGGTGAATTACACATCTTTCCGTTGTTGTTGTGAGACACTTAGACAGATTAAAAAGTTACTCAGTTTTAACAAAATTAAATTAAATGTTGTTTTATACATATATAAAAAAACTACAAAATGCAAGCTTCGAAAAATGAGCTTGATTTTTTTTAAACATCGACGAAGAAACTATTTATTACTTCACTACAGATCCTCACCACCTGTTACAAGTCACGGAATCCACTGAAAGTTTTGATTACGCGATTTGGCTGAAAATTCAAAGCTCTCAAGTGAGTTTTTAGCTACAAATATCTCTGTTTACTTTTAGCTATGCACCTGTGAAATACATTTTACTATATAACACCTTTTAAGACACCCAGCAACACCGTACCGGCTATGTAGCCCATCACTCATCTGTATTAAACAAAGA
The DNA here is from genome assembly GCF_000517525.1 of Limulus polyphemus. Classification (NCBI taxonomy): domain Eukaryota; kingdom Metazoa; phylum Arthropoda; class Merostomata; order Xiphosura; family Limulidae; genus Limulus; species Limulus polyphemus. Next base: position 5,448 of record NW_013678087.1, on the reverse strand, counting down.
TTTTCATCAACGAAAATTATATATTTAAATACGTATAAGTACATCAATGTTTATTCTCACTTACCAGTCTCGAATCGCATTCTCGATAGCACACATCTAAAACGTGTAAACTAAAACAACAGAGACAGAGCCATAACAAAACCACAAAAAAGTACAAAATTCCTAAGCTTCGCTTCATGGTGTACACTGTCTTCACGCCATGGTGGGTCTGAACTGATTCAGGACAGGGCTAGGCGCCGTCTCCCGACGGGTCACCCTTATTGGCTGGAGAAATCCCCGCGAGATGTGTGGTACAGTAGATGTCAATTACTCAACCACACATTCGAAATTGAAATAATTATACCAGCTTTATTCTACCGAACAATTTCAACGACAAGCTAAGGTTGTGAACATATATATATATATATAAAACGGAACAGTGTTATTTTACCTAAATCATTCTGTATTGTAATTTGAATTGTTTAATCATCTTACATGTATGTAGAAGCTCATTTATAACATTAGCTGTTTGTTTATATGTTTGTTTTTTAATCACACCTCTCTAAATGACAATAACAAAGATATTTTTTGACACTAAATAGATATGTTCAGTCATTACTATATATTTATATAAATCCTGATTACATACATTAAAAAAAGTAGGTGAAAAGTTCGAGAGCAAATCTAAGAAATACGAAGTCCATATTGACCTGCAACAAATAAATCAATTTTTTGTTCATTCTTTCGTCCATGAAAGAAACATTTCCAATTATTTTTGTTCAAGACCTTGAAGTATATAAGAAGAAAGATTACAACATCACGGGATTGTGTAAAAACCATAAAAAGATTACAATAATACAAAACTGTGTAAAGGTCAGAGAAATTCAGAATTATTGAAATATTATAAGAGACTATAATAGATCAGAGAAACATTAGAAGAGAGTATAACAGATCAGAGAAACATTAGAAGAGAGTATAACAGATCAGAGAAACATTAGAAGAGAGTATAACAGATCAGAGAAACATTAGAAGTGAGTATAACAGATCAGAGAAACATTAGAGAAGAGTATAACAGATCAGAGAAACATTAGAAGAGACTATAATAGATCAGAGAAACATTAGAAGTGAGTATAACAGATCAGAGAAACATTAGAGAAGAGTATAACAGATCAGAGAAACATTAGAAGAGACTATAATAGATCAGAGTTCTAATGTTTCTCTGATCTGTTATACTTTCTTCTAATGTTTCTCTGATCTGTTATACTCTCTTCTAATGTTTGAGACTATAACAGATCAGAGAAATATTAGAAGAGAGTATAACAGATCAGAATGGACTAGAACACTAAAGAACTGTGTAAAAATCTGAATAGGCTACAACAATACAAACTTTGTATACAAACATGAGAAAAGACTAGAATAATACATAAATTTACAACTATCAGAAAATGGTAAAACAAACTGTGTATATTTCATGAACAAATGAAATAATACAGAGCTGTGTGCACTTCATGAGTGACAAGAACAAAACAGAACTGTGTCAAAACAAAAAACAGAAGAACAATATACACCATTTTACAAAAGTTTGTCTGTTTTGAATTTCGCGCAAAGCTACACGAAGGCTATCTGCGCTAGCCATTCCTAATTTAGCAGTGTAAGACTAGAGGGAAGGAAGCTAGTCATCACCACCCACCGCCAACTCTACCCGCGACCCTCAGATTGAGAGTCGAGTGCCTTAATCACCTGGCCATTTCAAAAGTAATGAAAGGCTGGAATAATATGAGAATTTGAACGAATCATGAAGAACCGGAAAAACAGAACTGTCAAGAAAGATTTGTTAAAAAGCAAAAACTTGTACAACTGTGTAGAAGTAATGAAAGACTAGAACAATACACGATTGTGTAGAAGTAATGAAAGACTAGAACAATACAC
>NW_013678087.1:0-2714 GCF_000517525.1 Limulus polyphemus | reverse complement strand
GGACTAGAACGATACACGACTGTGTAGAAGTAATGAAGGACTAGAACAATACACGACTGTGTAGAAGTAATGAAGGACTAGAACAATACACGACTGTGTAGAAGTAATGAAGGACTAGAACGATACACGACTGTGTAGAAGTAATGAAGGACTAGAACGACACACGACTGTGTAGAAGTAATGAAGGACTAGAACGATACACGACTGTGCAGAAGTAATGAAGGACTAGAACAATACACGACTGTGTAGAAGTATTGAAGGACTAGAACAATACACGACTGTGTAGAAGTAATGAAAGACTAAATCAATACAAGATTGTATAGTCACGAAAGACTAGAACAGTACAAGACTGTGTAGAAGTTATGAAAGAGTAGAACAATACACGACTGTATACAAGTAATGAAAGACTGAAATAATACACGACTTGTATACAGATCCTGAAAGACTAGAACAATACACGGCTGTATACAGGTCATGGAAGACTAGAACAATATATGATGATATAGTCACGAATAACTAGAACGGTACAAGACTGTGTATAAATTATGAAAGACTAGAGCAATACACGACTGTGTAGAAGTCGTAAAATACTAGAACAATACACGACTGTATACAAGACTTGTAAGACTACAACAATACATGACTTGTGTACAGATCACGAAAGACTAGAACGGTGCAACGCTGTGTAGAAATTATGAAAGACTAGAACGGTGCAACGCTGTGTAGAAATTATGAAAGACTAGAACAATACACGATGATATAGTCACGAAAGACTAGAACAATACACGACTGTATACAGGTCATGGAAGACTAGAACAATACACGACTTTATACAGGAAAAACAATCTAGTATAAGACTGTATTAAACCATTAAAGACTGGAACAATGTTGGACTTTCTAAAGGGTCATTTTATGAAAATATCTCTATTCTGCTTGTTTCATTCTACAACACTTTAACATCCAAGATTCCAAGCTGCATTAACACGTATTTTCTAGACTGTCAAGGATGAAATACATTGAAAATTCGTGCAATGTGTATTGCTGTTTTATAACTAAACTTCCATTATGATCTTTGAAATTGGTAAAAAGAACCAATTCAATTTTGATGCACAAAAATGTTGAGCTACGTTATGTAACTGGGAAACCTGAATGGACATCCAGTGATAATTGCATCACATAGATAGGATAAATTTTGTATAATGAATAATTATATATATACAGAAAGACACCAGATTTTTCAATTTAGAAACTTTATTCGGCTAAAAATAGAATAATTAAAGACAATTATTCATAATTATTTAAGTTTCTAATTATTCCAACTTTCAGCCAACTAAAATTTTTAAGCATGTATCGGTGTAAATTTACACAGAATTGAACCAGCTCAACAATGGTACCACCGTCAGCTTTGATTCTCCTAGCTAACAATAACTTGCGGAAGAAACAGATTGAAGTGACATTTTGAAGTTGTAGATTGTCTTCCTGCTTGCCAGTATCCGCTATCAGTTCAACAGTTGTCAGTGGCCACTCAGCCATGGGGCCTGACATCCTGGCAGTGTGACGGGAAGTCAGTTGTCTACACTATGAATGGACGGAACCGGACAGTTTTACGTAGAGCAATACCTGGAAACAGGTAACGTCCCGTGGACTTTAGTTGATGGCCGGTCTTGGACAAAATATCTCTGTTAATCTACAGAATAATCCAGGTTCAATAGGTTGGTCTACAAAGTATATATCTACACGAGTGTTCTGAACCGTTGATTAATTGTAGAATTTTATGTTTTGTATGTTTCGATACAACAAAAACAGTCTTCATAGCAAATAACAGAAATTAATTGTAGGTTCGTTAGCTTCCCAAAGAAGCAATCAGTTGAAATTCCACAGTTGTATCCGTGGGGGTAAAACGATTTACTCCATATTTGTACCCTAGTAACAAAAAATGTTTTTTAAAATTATTGTCGTAAAACATTCTTGTGTACTGTTAACACCGATGTACTCGTTTAACACTTATCGGTGTTAATACGATTGTTGTCACCTATAAGTCACTCTCCGAGGGGAAGGGATTACGGATGCATGCTAGGATTGGTGACAATTGGTCCATCGCTTAGCCAGATATAAGTGTACACATAGAATTTTGACAAATAATGGTTTACATTATTATATATATATATATATATTTCGAAAATATTATGAATGCTAAATCTATTCACACATAAAGTTATTTATAGGAATGCAATACCCTCTAATCAGCCAACAAGAAAAAAATGGCCATAGTTACGTACTAGTAACAAAGTCTGCATGACAGATGTAACTTGAAATCGATTGTTGTTATAAATGATTTAAATGTTGAAAACTATTACTGTTTGGAATTTTAATATGAACTGTTGAGAAGATGTAAAAAAGCGATCAACTACAGAAATTAAAAAGGCTCACGTATCTGCCAATAAAGATTGATCCATATATGCAAGATGTGTAACATCCATTTCTGTCATTCTATTCAAATAATATTCGAGATGAAGACTATTTTGTAGATGTTATTATCTATTGAAAGTGCTTAAGTTCACAAGATGGTCCCGAGTACGAGAGAATAATTATCTGTTTTCACATAGGTGTAAAAAAAACTGCAAATATTTTATTTATTTTTTATGTAACACGAAAAACTAGAGATTAAAATGTTCAATATATTGTTGCGTCATCGAGATCACGTGACTATTCTC
>NW_013678086.1:11640-12301 GCF_000517525.1 Limulus polyphemus | reverse complement strand
TTCAGTTAGTGACACAATCCAATCTCGTATCTAAACACTAGGCCATGCCACGCCACATCCTAAAATAAAGCTGTCATTATATCAATGTTTAGAAAGTATTCAGTTAGTGACACAATCCAATCTCGTATCAAATTTCACTTTCTTTCTTTTGAGGGAAAGGTATATAAAAACTACTTAGCTAAACCTAAAAGTTTTTAAAAAGTTATATGCACACTTCAATAAAAGTAAGGTACGAAATATGGCAGAAAAAAATACTTCACAAACGAATTTTGTAAAAAAAAAAGAAAAAAGTACGTTAACGAACAAACTTAACAACATTGAATAGGTTGAATCGGATGCAGGTTGGCCCTGTGGTAGAGTTTTAATTGTTGGAGTAGTCATACCAGGTTCGAATCGCCAACTCTTGAGCTGTTTTTTGATAGATAAGGTAGCTAGCCAACATCGCCCATCGCCAATTCTTGAGCTGTTTTTGATAGAGAAGGCAGCTAGTCAACATCGCCCATCGCCAACTCTTGAGCTGTTTTTGATAGAGAATGCAGCTAGTCAACAGCGCCCATCGCCAACTTTTGAGCTGTTCTTTGATAAATAGGCAGCTAGTCAACATCACCCATCGCCAACTCTTGAGCTGTTTTTTGATAGAGAAGGCAACTAGTCAACATCA
>NW_013678086.1:3848-10640 GCF_000517525.1 Limulus polyphemus | reverse complement strand
AGCTGTTATTGTCTTTTCGAATAGTATAATTTGGTCGTCTCATCTGCCCACAGTGGCACAGCGGTATGGTTGTGGACTTACAACGCTAGAATCCGGGTTTCGATATCAGTGGTGGGCAGAGCATAGATAGCGCATTGTGTAGTTTGTGCTTAATTACAAAGAAACAAATCGTCTCTTCTATAGCACACCAAGTGCATTTTTGTGGTAACTGGTCGTGAACATAAATTCTCAGGTTCACACTACGGGCATGCTAACCACAAGCAACGCCCGGCCATCTTACAATTGACTGTATAAGACTGTTACATAGTAATAACTAAATGGATCACTGTTACGTAGTAATAACAAGATGGATCACTGTTACATAGTGATAACTAGATGGATCACTGTTACATAGTAATAACTAGATGGATCACTGTTACATAGTAATAACTAGATGGACCACTGTTACGTAGTAATAACAAGATGGATCACTGTTACATAGTGATAACTAGATGGATCACTGTTACATAGTGATAACTAGATGGATCACTGTTACATAGTAATAACTAGATGGATCACTGTTACATAGTAATAACTAGATGGATCACTGTTACATAGTAATAACTAGATGGATTACTGTTACATTAGAAACTTCCCGATCTATATACAGTTTATATTACCTATGTATCGGACTTGCACAGTCTTTGTGTCAGATCCAGCAGGATTTCTAGCAGCACAGAGGTACCGTCCCTGATCCCTCTGGTGGGCTTCTTGTATTATCAAAGAGCTCCTCGAGACGAAAATGCGACCTGTTTGAACATCCTCGTCGTGGGCCTCATTCCAACGCCATTCAACAAAAGGAGCTGGATACCCTTCAGCAACGCACGTGAGATTCACTTTACTTCCTGTGGTGAAATTAACGCTGGCTGGAACTATAGACACTTTTGGGGGATCTAAAAGAAATATAACATTCTTTCAGTTTTCATTTTGCGGTAATTCTTGATTTTCTCGTTCTCATGTTTTACAGATTTTTCGTTGATCAACTCATGACATGCTTACATGATTCTTGTAGCTGTTACATGACCTTAACACGATATTCGACACACCTTTAATTTTATAAAAAAAAATATTGATGTTTACGTTTTAAATATGTGTCAGAAAACGTTAAAGCCTATACTGCTAAGCTACGGCAATGAACGAAACAAATATTTAAAAACACTTGAAGTTTAAGTGGTTACCAAAGAGGAAACAACAGACCTTGGACAATGAGGTAAAGATCTTGTCGAGATAAACCCCCCTCGTTAGTTGCAATGCAACGATACCAGCCTTCATCGTCTTGAACGACACGGTGGATCACCAGGGAGTCGTTATCAAGTTGTTCTACTCGTGAATCAGCTTTAATAGGAACTGACCGCAAGTATCCAGTCCTTGTACCGTCATCGAGCAGCCTGTCCCATGTTGTGTTATGGTCAACAAGACTAGATGTATCACACGTAACCACTGCCACAGATCCTGGAGTGACGCTGATGTTGTTAGGCTTAGCGATGACTGGTGGGGGCTCTGTAACAACACGAATCTACTGTTTCTAAAGTTAAAAACAAAGCAGACTCTGCGGTGGAAAGTTATCATTAGAATGGAGCTCAAGACATGAGAACCTTAGAAAAGAAACCAAGACAAAAACATAAGTAGATCATCCTACTTAAACAAAGTTATACTACAATTAATTCGTAAGCTAGTCTGACTTTTAGCCGCGGCACAGCGGCTCATAGAATGGTTCTGAGTTTTTCAAGTACAAACTTTCTGCTCATAACTACGTCATCTCATGACCGATTTGAGATCTAATTTCAGTTTTGGACTCAGGGGATCAAACCCTCTCTAACCCTGCCTATAATAATTTCAATTTGAACATAGGCTGGTAGAGATCCTGATGAGTAATAAAATCGAATCGTGTATATGTGTGCCCAACGCTGGCGCACAGAATTATAGCTAATAAAAAGGAAAAATCAAAAAGGTCTCATAGATTAATTTACTCTAATCCTGCTTAAAATAATTTCAAGTGCTGCGGCTATTGAAGATTCCCTGTAGTTTTACAATGATTGATAAGAAGTATTAAACTACTTGGTAGGTATAACTTTTTTAAGTGTCATTTTTTTATTGACTGGCAACAGACGCCAAAAGATCAGTTATTACATCTACGGTAAGATATGGTTTAGGACAATATATATCTGGTACTTCTCTAAAGATCAGTTATTACATCTACGGTAAGATATGATTTAGGACAATATATACCTGGTACTTCCCTAAAGATCAGTTATTACATTTACGGTAAGATATGATTTAGGACAATATATATCTCTTACCGTAGATGTAATAACTGATCTTTAGGGAAGTACCATATACCTGGTACTTCCCTAAAGAGCAGTTATTACATCTACGGTAAAATATGATTTAGGACAATATATATATACCTGGTACTTCCTTGGAGTATTTAATTTTTAACTTCCTAACGGCTAAAAATTGGTATTTTGTTAGTATAAAAACTGTATACAAACCACTTCATTACATCACGTTCAGTTAAAATACATACAGTTTTAAGTTACATTGTTTGGAAATGGGGAAGACTTAATAAATAATATATTCTTGTTGTTGTTTTTCAGGAAAATAAACATTCATCTCACCCACAACATCCAAGTATATTGTACTGGACGCACTTCCAGCAATATTGGAAGCGTTGCACGAGAATAGTCCCTCGGAGAGTAGGGTCACATCAGGAACGGCGAGGGTTATCTCGGCAGTTTGTCTAGTCCGACAAAAATCAAATTAGGAATTCCTACAAACAGCTTTGTTTTCCACACAAAATCCATAATTTTACGATAATCGCGTGTAACACGAAATTAGAACAAAAAACAGGCTATATATATATATATATATATATACAATTATTAGTGAAAAAACAAACGAGGTTGTGATTTTATGAACAATCGTTTGTAGAAAAAAATATTTAAACATATAATAAAGTATTATTAACACAAATAATATAATGGTTACTTATTAATATGCAAAATGTTAATACTATGTTTGTTTGTAATTAAGCACAAAGCTACACGATGGGCTATCTATTCTCTGCCCACCACGGGTATCGAAACCCGGTTTCTAGCGTTGTAAGTCCACAGACATACCGCTGTGCCAGTGGGGAGCGGGACGTTAAAATTGTGACTACTGAACATATGTTTTTTCAGTAGGAAGGGGACCCCCTCCCCTTCACAATTTTTGACAGACAATTTAGGCAGCGTTTGGTAGAAGGTTTATTATAGATTCCAATAGCTTTGATATTGCTGAATACTGTGGACTAGAGCCCGTAACTGAATACTCTGGACTAGAGAGTCCATAGACGACGACGTCTCCAATCACTTTTGTAACCTGTCTTCTGTAACTGAATACTCTGGACTTGAGAGTCTGTGGGTGTTGGAGTACATAATTAACACCATACACACACACACAATGTTTATCCTCACTAATATTTATATTTTAAAAGTTTGGCAAAGACTTGAATATCACATCACACACCTTTTAGTAAACTGAAAAATTTATGACGTTAAACGAATAGACAGAAACGTTTTAAAGTTGCTCAACAAAAACAGAACGCTCTAAATGATGACCTATTAAATTCAAGAATGAAAGCATCATGAGATCAAGCCCCTACAAGAGCAGAACTCTCGAGATGATGACTTATACAGGCCACAAATGAAAGCTTCATGAGGTCAAACTCTACAAAGGCAGAACTTTCCAGATGACCTTTTAAATCCAAAAATTAAAGCTCCATGAGGTCAAGCAGAACTCTCTAGATGATGACCTCTTAAAGCCAAGAATGAAATCTTCACGAAGTCAAGCCCTACAAAGGCAGAACTTTCTAGATGATGAACCCTTAAGGCCAAAATTCAAAGCTCCAAAGCCTTACAAAAGCAGAACTCTCTCAACCTAGGTGATCCTCTGCTCTAGTATACGTTTCAATAAATAGAAAATGATCCTTAACCTAGGTGATCCTCTGATTCTGTATTAGTTCACGATGATTTACTCACGGAAACTGTTGATCCACGCTGACTGGAATGTCCTCTTTGAACCATTGTACAACGAAGGGCACTAAAGACTGGACATAGCACTTCATTACAACTGTTTGACCATATAACCCGACTATTCGATGTCGTGTGGAAACCTCAGGTATTTCTGTAAAACAAAACAAACATGGTTAACGTTTCTGATAATGCCTTTAGATTACTGATTGGCGAGTTAAAAGGGACTCAAAAGTTCCATAAGTATTATATACACATCACCATTATAAAAGACCTAACTATATTTCTTTGGTTTGCTGACCCAAGCTGTGCTGATAAGCCTTGAACAGGCGAAACTGCAGTCTACAGCAGAGGGTGGAGCGAATCAAAGAATGCATTAACTCTCTACGTCACAGATTACACTTTCAACTGTAACATCTGAAATCTGTAATATAATCACTAAACAGTTAGTCCGCTGTATAATATCGAATAATAGATTAGACGTAATGATGTCCTAGCATTACTCATACCTAAATTAAGTTACAACAAGTAATAAAATACATGATGTAGGGATGGCAGTGCGAAAAAGAATACAAACAAGAATATAGGGATGATACAGTTATACATAGACCATCCCCACATGACTTTCAATGTTAAAATTTAATGTTATACTCTAAAACGCATGAGTACAAAATGGTTACGATATTGGTCAATTCGACCGATTGATCCCGTAGCCAGAGTCTGTAATAATGAAGATATGTTTTAACTCAACTTGGTTTTCCTTGTACGTAAGTATTAGGCTATTAGCTATACGACATTGATGCCTACCATGACATGATCATTTTATTATGATAAACAAACTACATACCAACAGTGAGAAATATATAATTTCCAACTGCAGTAACATTAAAGTCACGTATCCATTTTATAGTGTAGCATTAAATTTTATTATTGAAAGCCATGTAGTAATGACCTATACATAACTGTATAATCCCTATATTATTGTTCATATTCTATTTGGCACTGCCATCTCTACATCATTTTTACATTTACAATATAAATTTTATTACTTGTTTTGTGATGTTTTTCCCCTGACTGAAAGTCAGTGTATTACATGAATGTGTGTAACAAAATTTAATATATGTGTATTGATTTTTTATTACTCCTTCACTTCATACATAATATAGGGGTGGCTCCCTAAAGACTCCGATCGTATAGTCAGCATTAAGTTAATTATATGTTCCAGTTATCTAATGTTCATCTATTATAGGCTGGTAATTACTGTTTCACCATCTACTTGAGTTTTTTATAGGAACGTCAGATTTCTGTAAAAAAGCTAACTTCAAATGGCAATGATAACAACGTTTACACTACAATTATGATTTTTTTTAAATTACTACTAGTTATTAAGACTAAGTGATGAAATCGTGTACTGACCCAAAACACATAGAGTTTAAACTGACGATAGTGATAAAGTGGTTGTATAGTTATCTAGACTGACACAACAAGAAGAAAGATGAACAATTTGGTAGGTTGGTCACTTTCTGGTGTTGTATCTTAGCGATGGTTTCTTGCCTTGTTGGGTAGAGAAACAAATGAAAGTGAGTGGCAATCATCTTTTAAAGTAAAACTCTCTGTCATTGTTATTTTTTAGCATACATATTTGTATCCTGTCTAGTGAGTACCTTGGCCTTGGCCCTACATATAGGGTCTACCGACTCTATAATATGGTGAGTTAAAAGGACTCAGAGACTCCATAAATATTTCGGATAATGCATTTTTATACGTTTCGTTTTTTAATAACATTAAAAATATGAACACTATATGTAGGATAAAGAAGATGGATGCTACTTTCTTGGGAGGATGACAAAGTTCCTCCTCCAAAATAAATATATACGAAGAGAAAGAAGCCTAAAGCTATTCAGAATAATAAACCAAAAGATAAAAAACAAATTAATAACCTTATATAAACATGTAACACAACGAGGGCTTCTTTCAACAAAAATAAACTGTTTTCTTTTCACGAAGGTTAATCGTATTTTCTTTCAACGACTTATATGCTAATTCAATAGCATGTTCCTACAGAATGGAGTCTTAATGTCTTGAGCAACATGTTTAATATCGATATCTTTAGTCCACAGTCAACTCCTGACCGCTGATAATGCGATGTTACCAAGGTAGATTATGATTATAGAGACATGTTAGATATATATAACATTTACTTATTCATATAGCAAGATTCTTAACTATTGTAGAGTCAAAGTAAACAACGCTTCAAAGGGAACCTTCATGGATATGGACAGAAAATCATACATTAAAGCGTTTAGGGCAACAACGGCTGCGAAACCACAATCCAAAACAACGCCCTCATCTGCCAAATGATAGCTATGGTTATGAGAAAAATTCCTATGTTTGAAACATCCTTTGTAATCAAGCTCATGATATCACCTGGTTCTGGTTTAACAGAACAATAAATGATGGTAATCTTCCAACCTCTTCTCAAAACAAACAAATGTTTTAACGAGAAAGATGATTGAATAAACTGAAATTACATATTTCGTCACATCCTTGTCAAATGCAGCTCATATAGACTCTAGTATTAGGTCGTCAAGAAATTAATGTCGCGTTTTATAACACTTTCATTAACCACCTCTCCAAAATCGCATACCACGTTTAATAGTTAAACGAACCGCCTGAACGTCATGTTAGTGTAGCCTATATAATGTGTAAAGTTTAGTATACTCTAATCCCTTATAGTGATGGC
>NW_013678086.1:0-2848 GCF_000517525.1 Limulus polyphemus | reverse complement strand
GATATATAGTCAGCAACTGGAACGTTTAAATCAAACCCTTCATCAGAAACGCCCTTCAATCATCAATCGGAAAGGTGTTCCCCACAACAATGCACGTCCACATGTGGCACGTTTGATACAACACAAGATTATAGAGTTGGGTTAGGAAGTTCTCCCCCACCCACCATATTCTCCAGATATGGCACCATCAGATTACTATCTTTTTTTTTGTTCGCTGCAACACCATCTTAATGGAAAAATGTATGCAAATTTGGAAGGTGTTAAAGAGAACATCGACATGTTTTTTTTTTTCAAAGCCAAATGATTTCTTTAATCAGAGCATTAACAGCTTGATTGTATGATGGAAAAGCATCATCGATAAGAATGGAGACTATTTCATTTAATAAATGTTTTGTTTTGATATATAAATTCTTGACGACCTAATACTTTGGTATGCTTGAAAGTTATATTGTAAGTCGCACTACACCGGAAGATTTGTGGAAAGTTCATCAAGATGTGTGGTTTAAGGTTGATTTCGTCGTCCTTTGTAAAAGTTTGTTGTAATGTCAGACATTAGCGTGTAATCATGACCATCAGACTGAGCACGGTGAAAGACAGAGGAACTACTAATGACCATCAGGCTGAGCATGGTGGAAGACAGAGGAACTACTACAAATATCAGCGGGAACTTTTTCTTATGAAATTTAATTAACCTCAGTGTACGCTTGGTATTAAATAAAAAATATAGTGAGGTACACTTACGTAGTGAAATATAAAAGTAGTGAGGTACATTCACGTAGTGAAATATATAAGTAGTGAGGTACATTCACGTAGCGAAATATAAAAGTAGTGAGATACATTCATGTATTGAAATATAAAAGTAGTGAAGTACATTCCAGTAGTGAAATATAAAAGTAGTGAGGTACATTCACTAGTGAAATATATAAGTAGTGAGGTACATTCACTAGTGAAATATATAAGTAGTGAGGTACATTCACTAGTGAAATATAAAAGTAGTGAAGTACATTCACTAGTGGAATATAAAAGTAGTGAAGTACATTTACGTAGTGAAATATAGAATGTACCTCACTACTTTTATATTTCACTAGTGAATTTACCTCACTACTTTTATATTTCACTAGTGAATGTACCTCAGTACTTTTATTTCACTACTTGAATGTACCTCACTACTTTTATATTTCACTAATGAATGTACCTCACTACTTATATATTTCGCTAGTGAATTTACCTCACTACTTTTATATTTCACTAGTGAATGTACCTCACTACTTTTATGTTTCACTAGTGAATGTAACTCACTACTTTTCTAGTGAAGTATACTAACCTGGCAACTGTGCGTTTATTGCCGTAGACGTGATACGCTGGAAAGGATAACCTCTCTCATCAACTCCTGTTGTCTGTAATTAGGGATGAAAACATACATAAGGTAATTGTTGACCGAGATTACGTCTTTATCCATTTCTAATATATAAATTACATAAGCTCAATAGAAAAACTTTTTTAAAAATTAAAAATGATTTACTTGCCTCACAATACAACTTTAAACGATGAACAATGCAAGTGAATAAGATTAGTGGCGGCACTGAATACCGATATTATGTTTCGTTTGTTTGTTTCTTTTAGACCAAAGCCACATTTGGATATATGTTGTTCAGACTTTAAAAAGGCATATAAATAGAAGGACAAAAACAAAAGCATATAATGACGAATGTTTAAGTTCTTGGGAAGTAACTGTAAAACAAGAAAAAAAGTGATCCGAGAGAAATTGTGTGACAAAATTCTTAAATATGTAACATACACATTAAAAAAAAGGTATTTAGAAACTATTATTTTATGATATAGATAAACAAGCACATGTACCTGTCCCTAGTGAGGGGAAAAGTTGAAGTTAACCTTTCAATTTGAAATGATTAATTATTGTTAATTGTATTGCACTCTTGGTTTCACTCAGAGCCAAAGCTTTGACTCCCGCGAAAAGTAATTACTGAGCAACAATAAGATATGATAAATCTACATGTGTGTTCTTTAAGTTACGTCACATTTTGAAATGTCATTGATAGTGTGATTAATTCATAACAGTTTAGTGTAGAATATCTTGCTGCAAAATAAAATTTGGCATCAACATTATTCATGTCTGTTATACCGTCATCTCAAAAGTGAATGTTGAGCTTTGCCTATGTGCACAACTTTTTAAATGGGAGACGGACGAACACCACAGTTATAAGATCGTGTTATACTTTTGGGTTGTATGTGGTTACATTAACAAGATAAATGTACGTGTAAAATAATTTACAAAAAACATACATACTTTTAGATAGAAATAATTGTTTGGTGGTATAAATGTTGATGCATTAAATAAGGCCGTTTCTCCTGGTAATCTTTCCAGATAAAGATCTTCTACGATATTCCCATCCAGATTTACGACTTCTACTCTCCTGAAAGTCGCCGATTCGGGAAGATTCGTTCCGTTAATCAGTAGGTGAGTGGGAGCACCTGACACACGATACAAAGTTATATCATTCTGTGATTAAATGGGACAGGATCATAATTCAACAGTTAATATGTTACTCAGTAAGGTAGGATTGACACCACAACATAAATACAACTGTTCAAAGCTTTCTTCTTTAATCACTAGGATAGGTTCGACACCTAAACCTACAGTTGCAGACTGTTTATTTTTGTCTTTTTCTTTTTTTCGCACTTTACCAAAGTCGACGAGAAACAAGTATGTTCGTATCTGTAAATATATTATTTAACAACGGCTAAAACAAGTATGTTCGTATGTATAAGTAAATTATTTAACAACGGCTAAAACAAGTATGTTCGTATGTATAAGTAAATTATTTAA
>NW_013678085.1:8850-11420 GCF_000517525.1 Limulus polyphemus | reverse complement strand
AACTAATACTGTTGATAATAGAAGAGATCGAGGTAAATGGGTATTCTGTAGAGAGTACATGAAACTAATACTGTTGATAATAAAAAAGATCGAGGTAAATGGGTATTCTGTAGAGAGTACATGAAACTAATACTGTTGATAATAGAAGAGATCGAGGTAAATGGGTATTCTGTAGAGAGTACATGAAACTAATACTGTTGATAATAGAAGAGATCGAGGTAAATGGGTATGCTGTAGAGAGTACATGAAACTAATACTGTTGATAATAGAAGGGATCGAGGTAAATGGGTATGCTTTTTTATGTGATCCACGCCAGTCCAGTAGATATTTTAAACATGACTTATCTAAGCAGGGCCATAAATGCTACCTCCAGAACGGTAATATGTATATTAGCAGGAAATGGCCTCATGGATGTGTTGCTGTTCAGAAACCATTGCTTAGTAGAGATAACCAAAAGGCTAAAATGGTCATCAAACTTCATACAATGGGATGACCAAAGGTGAAGGATGTTGCTGTTTAAAGATGATCCAAATTCAAATTGTTTGCCAACAAT
This sequence comes from Limulus polyphemus, assembly GCF_000517525.1. Classification (NCBI taxonomy): domain Eukaryota; kingdom Metazoa; phylum Arthropoda; class Merostomata; order Xiphosura; family Limulidae; genus Limulus; species Limulus polyphemus. The sequence goes on along the minus strand of NW_013678085.1, from coordinate 10,867 downwards.
AGTTTGTTTGATAGCAGAAAGGATAATGGTTAGCGTACAACGACTCGAGAACTAACACAAGTGTATGTTTCATCTCAGCCAACGGTGTTGGATATCATAAAATTGATGGCATCATAACTGCTGAATGGATATCATAAAATTGATGGCATCATAACTGCTGAATGGATATCATAAAATTGATGGCATAATGACTGCTGAATGGATATCACAAAATTGATGGCATCATGACTGCTGAAACATCGTGCCATTCTCTGTTGGACAGGAGTTCATCTTCCATTATCTTCCAGCGAGACAGTTATTCCAAATATGCAGCAAATGTGGTGAAACAATACCTACACAGACACTTATATGACTATTATTAATGGACTTGTATGTAAACTGAGAAAATCATAAAACATCCAAACAATTTGTCTCATTTGTGGGAAAGTATTTGAAACAATAATTTACAAATATACGTGGGTGAAAACAAGGTGTACAGCTCTGTTCGAAGCAACTGCAAAATAATAATAGATTGTACAACTTATCTTTTGTCTGTTGTGTACAATATTGTATTGTACTGATAATGAATTAACCAATTATTCTTATATGTCTGTCACTTGTGAAGTTTCGTAATTATTATAAATACACTACATACGTATACAGTGTTCTAATGTATGTAGTAATACCACGTATATATTCAGAGACTCTCTCAGTTATGAAATGACTAACTGACTGTATTTATTTTCTGTAGGGGAGTAGGTATGTATCAATTACTGCGACTACGAAGCTTCAATTTCACATTTATCACAGGAACAAAGAGGATGAGACAGACAGAAGTATGAAAGGTAGATATCGAAGATCGTAAAAATTCCACTTTTTTTCAACTACCAACTTAGTAAAGGTTGAACATAACTAAAACCTATCAGAAATGTTTTACTGATGTAGTTACATTTTCTAGACCAGAAAATAATAATTTAAGATAAATACAACTTTTTGTATTGCATTTTAATATACTGGACGTGATAATAACATACAACATTATGTTTCTGAATGAGCTATTTGGCGTAACCGGTTTCAACGAAATGCTTATAAAGGTGTTACATTATACCGGTTTCAACGAAATGCTTATAAAGGTGTTACATTATATATATATATATATATATCGCAAACCGTGGTGTCTGTCCGAGCGTTCGTCTGTCTGTTGTTTCAAAATCTGCGCACGCAGGCAGCGCTCAACATTCACTTTTGAAATGACAGGAAAACAGGCAGGAATAATATTGATGCCAAATTTTATTTCACAAGCAGGATATTCTACACTAAATTGTTAGAAGCTAATCACACTATCATTCACATTTCAAAATGTGATGTAACTTATAGAATAAAAATGTAGATTTACCATATGTTATTGTTGAGTGGCTCTTAACATGACTGAAATGATCAACAATTACTTTTCGCGGTGGGCGGTATAAGTAGCTCGGAGATTTGGCTCTGAGTGAAACCAAGAGTGCAACACAATTAATCTTTTTAAAGTCCATGAAATAATTTAAACTGATAGATTCACTTAAACTTTTTCCGTCACTGGAGATGGGTACTTTTGCCTTGTTTCTAACATTTCAAAACCATTATTACTTTTAAGAGTGCACGACTCTAATGCTATCAGATGCTTAAGAGTGCTCGTAAATCGGTAACAGTATATTTGCTAATAAAGATTGTAAAATTATTGGAACCAAAAAACAAACGCTTCAGTTGTGAGGAATTTGTGAGGAGAAGCCAGCTGGAGTAGTTTGTTGTATTGATATTACTAAACACTGAAACTAAAACTATGAAGATGTAATGTAACAAACGCTGAAACCATGCTATGAAGATGTATAATTCTAGTAGGATATGTAATGTAACAAACGAAACGTTGAAACTATGCTATGAAGATGTGTAATTCTAGTAGGATATGTAATGTAACAAACGAAACGTTGAAACTATGCTATGAAGATGTAGAGTTCTAGTAGGATTTGTAATGTAACAAACGAAACGCTGAAACCAT
>NW_013678085.1:5500-7916 GCF_000517525.1 Limulus polyphemus | reverse complement strand
ATGCTATGAAGATGTAATATCCTACTAGAATTATTTCGTTTGTTACATTACACGTTGAAACTATGCTATGAAGATGTATAATTCTAGTAGGATATGTAATGTAACAAACGAAACGTTGAAACTATGCTATGAAGATGTATAATTCTAGTAGGATATGTAAATTAACAAACGAAACGCTGAAACCATGCTATGAAGATGTATAATTCTAGTAGGATATGTAATGTAACAAACGAAACGTTGAAACTTACATCTTCATAGCATGAGTTCTAGTAGGATATGTAATGTAACAAACGAAATACTGAAACCATGCTTTTTTCGTTAAACGTACTATGCAATATTGATTTCTATAATTAGTATAAATATACCTATTACATTTAATCTTCCCCCCAGTGGCTCAGCGCTAAGTCTCACAGCTTACAACGCTAAAATTCGAGTTTTGATACCCGTGATGGGAATAGCACGGATTGTGTAGCTTTGCGCCTAACGTCACTAAACAAGTAAGTTATACTTATAATTACCATAGTTAAATAAGCAGCGTATTGCTTTGTTGGCATAATTTTCCAAATGTCATTTCTTTTCAATTTTATTATTTGTTTTTGTGATTACATTGTATATTATATTTTGGTCTAAGACAACTTATTGGGTGTAAAATATAACGAAATATATTTCATTATATTTATTATTACAAATATTGATAGCAAATAAGTGAAAAAAACTATAAAAATATAAGTTTGCGTGTGTAATTTATGTAAAGCTAGAAAATATATACAAATATGTCTGTAGACATAATTTTCTGCCCAGTAAGGATATGTACATATTATATTTTCTAAAGTATGAATACAAAGATTTAATCTTTAAAAAGTCCGATTTCGGCTCCTAAAATATATGAAGATGAATGACTCATATGCTTGCGATTCCCATTTTTCAAAATGACAAAGACTTCCATTTCATAAAGTCTCTAAGCTACGAATCAGCTCGCTCTGAGAATCTCTGACTCACACGCCAGAAACACGCAGCAAAGACAGACCGTATAAGACGCAAGTACAGAGGCTTGCTGCAGAATTAGGTACAAAAACCGCACAATGATGGGGAGGGTGTTCGCAAGAACGATCACGTACATAATCCTACTTGTTAGAGCAGGAACGATTACGACCCTGTTCTAATTGAGACTTACTTTCCATGCTGCAGTGTTAGAAACCAATCCTTATACCTTCTTATGTATCTAGACTTGAACTTATTATCCACTAGCTTGATTGTTCTTGAAGACTAGTTAGAATAAGTATATACGTGCCAAAATAATTACAATGGAGCTCTGTATAGAGTTATAGAATAAGTACACAGCGTCTTGACGTCATTAGGTGTAATATTAAACATAATAAGTGTATTGTTATTATTATATGACCAACAATCGTCGTCGGATGTAATACAAAATATATGACCAACAATCGTCGTCGGATGTAATACAAAATAAAAGACCAACAATCGTCGTCGGATGTAATACAAAATATATGACCAACAATCGTCGTCGGATGTAATACAAAATATATGACCAACAATCGTCGTCGGATGTAATACAAAATAAAAGACCAACAATCGTCGTCGGATGTAATACAAAATATATGACCAACAATCTCGTCGGATGTAATACAAAATATAAGACCAACAATCGTCGTCGGATGTAATACAAAATATATGACCAACAATTGCTATCAGGTGTAGTATAAAATATAATATGACTATCCAGAAGCGTACTAGGCACTGGCACACGGGGCATGCGCTCAGATTCTATTTGACAGTGTACCGAATTCCCATTTGGTGTCTTGAAAAATCAGAATAGAAAACCATGATCGGTATCATACTGAAACGCCGAAAATTCCCGAGGCCCAAGTCTTTTAACTAACTAACGACGTCTCTGTGACCAACACTCTTCCACTGTTGTAATATTAACATAACAGAACCAACAATCGTCATCAGGTCCAGTATAAACATAATAAGAAAACTGTTATTAGATGTAATATAAAACAAAGTCGGATCAATAATCATTACCAAGTATTGTATAGAACATAATATGACCAACAATCATCATTTGATGTAGTATTAAGCATACTATGACCAACAGTCGTTATTGAGTGTAGAATATAACTAATATGGGCCCACAAATGTCAGTGGGTGTAGAATAAAAGTAATATGGGCCCACAAACGTCAGTGGGTGTAGAATAAAACTCATATGGGCCCCATGGCCAGGTGGATAAGACGCTCGACTCACAATCTGAGGGTCGCGGGTTCGAATCCGCATACCACCAAACATGCTCGCCCTTTCAGCCATGGGGGCGTTATAATGTGACGGTCAATCCCACTATTCGTTGGTAAAAGAGTAGCCCAAGAGTTGGCGGTGGGTGGTGATGACTAGCTGCCT
>NW_013678085.1:0-5318 GCF_000517525.1 Limulus polyphemus | reverse complement strand
ACTGCTAAATTAGGGACGGCTAGCGCAGATAGCCCTCGTGTAGCTTTGCGCGAAATTCCAAAAACAAACAAACATATGGGCCCACAAACGTCAGTGGGCGTAGAATAAAACTCGTATGGGCCCGCAAACGTCAGTGGGTGTAGAATAAAACTAATATGGGCTGACAATCGTCAGTGGGTATGGAATAAAACTAATATGGGCTCACAATCGTCAGTGGGTGTAGTATAAAAGTAATATGGGCCCACAAACGTCAGTGGGTGTAGAATAAAACTCATATGGGCTCACAATCGTCAGTGGGTGTAGAATAAAACTAATATGGGCCCACAACCGTCATTGAGTGTAGTACAAAACGTAATATGGGCCCACAAACGTTTGTGGGTGTAGTATAAAACTAATATACAGATACATGTCACATTTATTGGCAGTTAAAACGAAGCGATAAGAGCCTTCCACAATGTAGATTTCCGATTTGTGAGGGCCTTTTTGCCAATTTTGGTTAAAACAAATATTAAAAGAAATAGTTTCAAACGTTAATGGAAAATATAGTTTCAAAACTTCATTTAAAAAGTTTGATTTTACTCATAACAGTGGCGTTTCTAGTGTTTTCTACCTCTAAAAGTCCACTACTACTTCTACTACAGAGTAAATCAGTATATTTGATAAAGCATTAAATACATTAAACATGAACTGTTTGCTGATACTTGGTTTTATTGCGAAGGAAAGAAAAATTAAAAACCTAATTCACAATAATCTCAATAATTATAACCAATATCTTTAATTCTACTTTAACAGTTGTCTTTATACGTTTTTGAATAATAAAGATTTTCAGAATTTTTTAAAGCTTTTAGAGTAAGAAATTTAGAATAATACAGTATTAGTCGCTTAAGAAAATCATGCATGACGAAAAAACATTCAATCTTCGGGTTTCAGAAATCAGATTCTTAGCAGTAAATATTAAGGTCGAGAATTATGTCACCCTCATAAAATATTAGGAAAACTTTACAACACAGATCAAAGAAATAATTTCAGAATATTAAAACTAAGATATATAAGTTTATACACAACTTAGATTATTTCAAATGAAATGAATAATACTTCATATTGTAATCACATGGGTTAATATGTTAAATGTATATTTGTTTATGAACAATAAGTAAAATAAATATACACATTTATTCTTTAGTAAAAACAGTCAGCTAACAGCCTATATTAAAATTTGAAATATAAAAATTAATACATAATTTTTCGTATTTGAAATGCATGTATCAAAATATATTTAACTTTACCTTAAACAAAAACTTTCCAAAAAAATAACTAACAAATATTCTTATTTGATGTACAATTTAGAATAAATAAAAATAATGTAGATTCTGGAATTCTGTTTTGTTCTTCCCTAAAAACAAATACAATTGTATACAATACCAGACTAAGTATTGCGTCTTTTTAATATTAACTAATCTGTTTCGTACTTTTCCTCTTTTTTTGCGATTGTTATATAGGATTTTTAAACAATATCATAGGATAAAAATAACCCAAGAGTCTACTTCATGTGGCAGTGGTAGTTACATATCGATAAAATATAAAAATTGTGTTGTTCCCATTTGATTCTTAACCATATGCATTGTTTCTCAATGTAGCAATTCGTGCTTTTTTATAATATTTGCTGTTTTTCTTTGTAATTATGTGTTTTGACATCAGATGAGAGCAGGCAGGCAACTAACTGGAATAGCTGGACTGAAAAGTAGACAGCATAACACCTGATTCTGAGTCTGGAGAGTCCAGCCCTGGACTCAACTGAACACCTGAATGACTTGCAATAAGAGGTCTGGAACACATTGATGGCTGAGGTTTGCAGTTGATTCGAACTCGTGGAGAATTTGGCTGAGTTCAACTGACCTGATTCTGAGCCTGAACAAAATAAAAGTAGTTCCTAAAACCGCGGATCTACTGCCGAAATTGTCCACTGTTTCGCCAGTGCAAAGAGTGAACTGATGTTTCTCTGCATAGAAAGTGAGCAACATTAGCTCAGACAGTCCCAGTGTTGTTTATGGGTGAATGGTTATCCAGCTGTTCGCTGAAATGTTCTTCACTGACTGACTGGATGATATCTAGAGTCTACGGCCTTAATTATGTTGTAAGAGAACAGCAAGCCACATGGAAAATGTGGTTAAATCTGACGTTTTTGTTGGTAAGGATTCATATCAATTCTACTTCATCAACTCAGTGAACAAGTCAATAGAAATACATCTCAAAAGAAGAAAGCTGTTTGCTGATTTACCAATCCTGTAGAAGGTTACTGTCCTGTATCTATCAGTGAACAAGTCAACATAAATACATCTCAAAAGAAGAAAGCTGTTTGCTGATTTACCAATCCTGTAGAAGGTGACTGTCCTGTATCTGTACAAGTATTCATACTGTTTTTGATTGTATTTCATTAAACATCACGTGCCAGTTTTTCGTCTTAGCTTAAGTTCAGTCTTTTAACTAAACTCAGACACTTCACAATATTCCTGATCGTTCCTCCAGTTATAAAGTGTACCTATCTTAATACTCTTGTGGAAATCAGTTTCACCTGAGAATACCACAAGCACAAGTAAGACAAGCTACTGCTTGGAGCCTCGCGCTGTTCTAAATGTATACTTTAAAAACAGTTATTTTACTATTGTAAATACTGAAATAACAAAAACAAGTAGAATTCGTTACACTACTTTGATGAGTAAAAAATATTATTTAAAATAAAAATATATTCATTATTTTTATTTCTTGCAAAAAATGCATCAAATTATCTAATGTTAAATTCATTAAAATAACAATTAGGATCAAACATCAGAGCCTACATTTTCTTAGATAGGGAAAGCTCCTTTAACTGTTCAGCCAGTGTGTAACCAATTAGTAGGCTGTATGATCTAGTGTGTGTAACCAATTAGTAGGCTGTATGATCTAATTATCCTGCTGCTTGAGTCCTTGCGCTTGGTTAATCGGTAGTGTGTAACCAATTAGTAGGCTGTATGATCTAATGTGTGTAACCAATTAGTAGGCTGTATGATCTAATTATCCTGCTGCTTGAGTCCTTGCGCTTGGTTAATCGGCACTATCTCCTAAGATAAATTATTTCTAATATGAACGAATGCCGTTTTTGACCTCTTTAGGTTTTTATTTATTAAGTTTTTAAAATTTTACATCTCATTTTCGTTATTTTAAGAAATTTACTGCATAATGCTAACAGTGATTCTTATATGTGGACCCCCCCCCAGTGGCTCAGCGGAAAATCTGAAGGCTTATAACGCTTAAAACTGGGTTTCGATACCCGTGATGGGCATAATACAGATATTACATTGTGTAGCTTTGTGTTTAACAACAAACAAACAAAGATTCTAACATTTAACTATGATTTGATGTATCTGTTCTTGGAGGTTTGTATGTGTTATCCTTTTTGAGATTTACTAGAGCTTTCGAGGGACATATTTAATAACCTTTAGCTATCGATCTTTCTAGTAATTGGTCATGTTAATATGTGTATCTCTAATCTTTCTTCAAACCTAGAATAGACATAAAGGTATATCAGTTAAAGCTTTTGAACTACGCGATTATATTTCTTTTTCCATACCAGACTAGCTTTAATTCCTTATGTGCCATAATCAAGATTATTTTTATTGTAGTTTCTTGCTCGTGAAATCTTTATTCATCATTGATAGCTTCATGATTTCTAACATTAAGTCACAATTCATCGTGAAACCTTCATCCATCATTGATATCTTCATGATTTCTAACATTAAGTCACAATTCATCGTGAAACCTTCATCCATCATCGCTATCTTCATGATTTCTAGCATTAAGTCACAATTCATCGTGAAACCTTCATCCATCATCGCTATCTTCATGATTTCTAGCATTAAGTCACAATTCATCGTGAAACCTTCATCCATCATCGCTATCTTCATGATTTCTAATATTAAGTCACAATTCATCGCGAAACCTTCATCCATCATTGATATCTTCATGATTTCTAATATTAAGTCACATTTTATGCTCGAAATCGTCTTTACACCAACTTTATCATTTGATGGCATCCTTAGCATCACTGGCATCACTTAATTTGTGTGTTAGTTTTACTTTTTGTTGTTGTGAAGCGTAGCTGTTTATGGAACATACAGAGGACGTACTCCATTTTAAATGTGCAAATTAATGAAGAACGGGACAACCACAACAGTTATAAAGTCACTGTAGAATGTAACGCATTTTAAGATTGTTTGGCGTTTTTTACGTGGTATGATAACACCAACAATTGATCGCTTCTGGTAAGTGTATATAACAGATAACACCAACAATTGATCGCTTCTGGTAAGTGTATATAACAGATAACACCAACAATTGATCGCTTCTGGTAAGTGTATATAACAGCTCGTTTTGACTCAAACTTATTTTTACACTCTAATTAGAAAGATGTGTTCATTTCGTGAATATACAGTTTCTAAAACGGGGATGTCCTCTGTACGTATTGTCTTTGGAAGACAAAGGATCAACTTGGAGCACCAGCGTCATTCAGAAATACACCTGCATCAACTCATACCTCAGCCGTGGTAAGCAACGTACAGTGTTTTGTAAAACAAAGGTCAGTAGTAAAAGCTGTTCAGGTGCCCGAAGCAATAGTACGCAACATAACCAAGAAGGATCTCTGTTTTGGAAAAGCGGCACAAGTCACGTGGACACAAGTTTTTCCAGGACATATCCGTTCAACTACCGCATACTTTAAACATATGGACAACGAAATGGGTATTCATGCTATTCCATAAAACAAGATATACCGATCAATGGATATCTGTGCGATCGAACTGTTGAAACAGCCTCTGGCAATCCGTCATCTTTGTATACTATCTGTATTACGATGAGGGTAAAACATAGTCAACTTCTGTAGACTATTTTGCATGTGTAATGTTGCACTTCCTGTATGATGTCTTCTTACTTTTGATTGTAATATACGAGAATTATCTTTCTTGGCAAGTTTTTACTTCATCTAACACTTCTTAAATCATGCACTCCTTAATTGAACCCTTATAACTCTATATTTCATCTAAGTCTTCTTAACATACACTCTATACTTCTGTCCTTAAGTGTTACCTTGTTTAATAAGTGTATATTTGATGTAACTTATATCTTAACATACACTCTATACTTCTGTCCTTAAGTGTTACCTTGTTTAATAAGTGTATATGTGATGTAACTTATATTTTAACATACACTCCATACTTCTGTCCTTAAGTGTTACCTTGTTTAATAAGTGTATATGTGATGTAACTTATATCTTAACATACACTGTA
>NW_013678084.1:7381-11178 GCF_000517525.1 Limulus polyphemus | reverse complement strand
CTTGTTTGTACATTTCAATTTGATCTACTATCGCTTCGTTTTGTCTCGCTCAATAGAAAGGAACACAAAAGAATTACCGCGTTTTCTAGAGCACGTTTGAGATAAAATCTCGTTCACATGACACGAAGTTTGCATTATAAGCATACAAGGTCTCGTACACGCCGGCAAGCATTGCGAGACTACAAAATGGCGGCACCCTGTCGCCGAATGTAAACAAACCGCGCGATTGCATAAACGCTTATTTATGGCATGGAACACCAAAATCCGATAAATAATTTTAAAAATGTGTTTCTCCGGAAGAAAAACGGAGGTTTTTAGGATTTTTTAGAAATATCCGGATTGCCCATTCCTGTGTTAGAGAATTTAAAAGTAATCAATCTATAAATATTGTATTAGATAGCGAAATTTTAGTCTTTGGAAGTATAAACATCTTGGAAGCACAATATTTGTATTTTTCTAGGTTATTACCTGGCTCTATGACAAGGTGCACAGCTAGTTTTAATATTGCAAATAGAATAATAGCCACAAAAGTGAGAAAATGTATGTAAACCTCTTAGGCCTATTTACTATAATATAATTTAGAGTGAAAGCACCATAGTATTTTGCTCATTACAGCAAAGGTTTTAATTAGTTGTTCTATAAATTATACAGATATTTAAAGTTCCTTTACGCAACAATGGTTCATCATATGATACGGTTATTTTCTTGGGGACTGTATTATTATAAGTTAATTTTAGATATGGCTCATTTCAGAGAAACTCCAGTAACTCAACTTATCACACTATCTTTATAGCTCAAAATTATTTTTCTAAAGTATACAAACCGTAGTGTCTTCGCCACACCTGTTTATTAATTCTAAACTAGCCATTGAAACCTACAGAATCGAAGTGTATAAGAAAAACTCCAAGAGTATTTATCAACTAAAGTAGGCTTTCCAAAAACAAATTTCTTCTCCAAAGATAATTTTAATATATGATTAGAAATCAAAACTTACACTTACTTATTCGGTGACGAGGAACCCACTTTGAGACTAATAATGGCCGGAGACGGCTTGAATGGGTAATGAAGAAAAAACCTTGTCGAAACGTTGTACATTAGCTGTTATGTTAAACTTATATTAAAGTTTTTCTTCATTACCCATTCAAGCCGTCTCCAGCCATTAATACACTTACTTAGTTACTACGAGTTGGCCTCTAATAGTAATTAAGTATACGAGGTTGTCATTAATCGTTGAAATGTAAACTGAAATGAAAACTCAAAAACATTACCTTAACTTTCAGGGGTTCTTATTTTCGTTGAAATCTCTAAACATATGCAATTTCACTTTGTTAATATCCCAAACCGTTTTACATTATTAAGACAACAAAACACTGTTTCTAACCCTAATTTCAAATAATTGCCTATTTTCTTGACAGATAATCTATTTATAACACTAACTAAAGCCACCTAACGGTGCTTTTAAATTGAAGATCGTACCCAAGTATGTGATGGAACAAACTAGTGTTTTGAAATATAATAATTTATGCTTTGAAAACATCTTAAGCCACACTAAAAATAATAATAAATGCAAAATTAAGCTTGTAACTGTGAGTACAACAATGAAGTAATTTGCAAATATTGTAGTTCTTATAGGAATAATTACATAAACCCCAAAGTTTTTTGACACTAGTTACGGAACTATACAATAGTTCAAAGGAGGAGTGGCTAGTACTGTAATTTGTAGACTTTGAAACAAAAAAAATAATTTAGAGCATTTTCCGTTAAACAAACAATTGAGTCAAGCAGTTCAAACTCATTTTGTTTAATAGTTTTGGTAAAATTATGTTAAAGACGAAGTATTTTACGTGTGTTTTATTAACTCTATGTATACAGGCTTAGTCATATTTAGCCACATTGTAACCACCATAACAAATATGAGATAAATTTCAAGTACCCTTTTTTCTTTCTAGAACGGCTGCAGATTATAACAGAAAATTACAATTGCTTATAATAATGTGGGTGTAGAAATTTTTTTTATTGAATTAAGAATGCGAAATATTTCCACACATAAAATATAATGTCCTAAAACTTACATAGTGTTGCGTCAGCGAGGTCACGTGACTAGTATCACGCCACCTGTTTCTAGAAATATTCTGTTCCTTCAAGAATGCCCTAGCATTTACTAGATATGTGTTAGTCTTGAATATATAAGACGTTCACAACGTGATGGGACAACAGTGTAATGAGTAATTGAACTGCACTCAGAGAGTGTGTAATTGAACTGAGTATTGTTGAACTCGAGCTCGTGAGACATGAGTCATAGTGTTTGTTACAGAGCGACTGTTGATATTAAGTGTATCGTAAAGAATAAACCAGTTTTATTTAAGAAAGGACTAGTGTCGCTAAAGTTTCGTCGGAACGAATTTACGGGAAAAATAACTAACGACTGGAGGGATAACAAATTGGTATCAGAAGTGGAATAAAAAAAAGAAGAAAAAGAGAAGATGGAAACGAGAGGCGGAAAATCAAACTACGCCTTAGCAGATTTGATGGCAGCAATAGAAGAACAACAAAAGAAACAAGAAGAACGAGAAAGTAAACAAGAAGAGAGGCAACAGCAGTTGCAAGAAAACTTGCAACACTGGTAGCTCGAACAACAAAAGAAACAAGAAGAGAAATTACAGCATTTGTTCGAGGAAAAAGAAAAGAAACAAGAAGAACGAGAAAATAAACAAGAAAAGAAACAAGAAGAGAGACAACAGCAGTTGCAAGAAAACCTTCAACAGTGGTAGCTCGAATAACAAAAGAAACAAGAAGAGAAATTACAGCAGTTGTTCGAGGAAAAAGAAAACAAACAAGAAGAGAGATTACAGCAGTGCTAACTGGAACAAGAAAGGAAACAGGAAGAAAGTCTCCAACAGTTGCAGGAAAGTCTGCAGCCAATACATCAAAGTCAACAACAGTGGCAAGAAGTACAAATGGAAAACATTAGTAAATTTCAAAGTGAATTAAATATATTATATTATATTGAAATTAAGTGTATCGTAAAGTTGTATTCGGAAAGAATAAACCAGTTTTATTTAAGAAAGGACTTGTATCGCTAAAGTATCGTCGGAACGAATTTACGGGAAATTAACTAATGACTGGAGGCGTAACAATAGTTTATCTAGCTTTCTAACTAACACAGGTTCCCCATGTGGCACAGTGGCTTGTCTGTGGACTTGTACCCCTAGAAACCGGATTTCGATACTTGTGGTGGGCAGAGCACAGATAATCAGTCCATTCTGTAGCTTTGTGCTTAGCTAAAACGAATAACTAACATAGAAATGGCTTAAATTATTCCCATACCTGGTCAAGCTGACCCCCAACAGCGAGAGTGTAGAAAATGATGCTCTGATGTCCAAGTTGTTATTCCACTACTACATACCTTTAGACCTTATAGCTGTCATTTCCATGAAATCTACGCCTTTTATTGGTTACAAATAATATAATAGCAAACATTAGAGAGAATTTATGACATGTTATGAAAGTGGGAAGCTTAGTTGAAAAACCTAGCATTTGACCAGTACTGCAAATTCTCACTGCAAATTGAGTTTAGCTCGAGGATTTTTATAATGTAAGTGTTAAATTCTATGGAAAATTACAATTCCTTAAAGTATAGCAGAAAATGTTGAAATAAATAGTTTAGACTGAAGAAGTGTCATGTGATATACAGAAATTGAAGTTTGGTATTTATGCATATATATATATATACTGTTACGTCTCTGGTCGTTTGTTATTTTTCCGTGAAAATTCCTTCCAAAAAACTTCAGCGATAC
>NW_013678084.1:0-6508 GCF_000517525.1 Limulus polyphemus | reverse complement strand
TGCTTTCTGCTCCTGTGTAGATCCCTTCATCTCTGCCAGTAACTCAAACTGTGCTCTATACGCTTCCCACGGTGCCTTCCCATCGAATTCCTGGGGCTTCCTTCGCACTGGATCACTCCTATTACTGATATTTATATCTGGGATGTGACTTCTAATGGGACTGAATATGTCTGCATTAGGGTTTAGCTGCGGGCTCTGTAAGGGGCTTGCCATTGTCTGGGGCTGATTAAGTCGATGGTCAATGTATCCACCTTGTGTAACACACAACAAATCGTTCTTTAACGTATCTAATTCGCTTTTAAATTTACTGATGTTTTCCATTTGTACTTCTTGTCACTGTTGTTGACTTTCCTGCAACTGTTGGATATTTTCTTCCTGTTTCCTTTCTTGTTCTAGTTGCCATTGTTGCAGGTTTTCTTGCAACTGCTGTTGTCTCTCTTCTTGTTTCATTTCTCGTTCTTCTTGTTTCTTTTCTTTTTCCTCTAACAACTGCCGTAATTTCTCGTTCTTCTTGTTTCTTTTCTTGTTTATTTTGTTGTTCAAGCTGGCATTGTTGCAGGTTTTCTTGCAACTGCTGTTGTCTCTCTTCTTGTTTCTTTTGCTGCTCTTGTATTGCTGCCATCAAGTCTGCTAAACTGTAGTTTGATTTTCCGCCTCTCGTTTCCTTTTTTTTTTCTTCGTTCCACTTCTGACACCAATTTGTTACTTTTCCGTTTGTTAATTGATTTTTCCGTAACTTCGTTCCGATGAAACTTTGACGACACAAGTCTTTACGTAATAAAACTGCTTTATTCTTTCCTAATATAACTTTACGATACACTTAATTTCAATATTCGCACTAAAACAAACACTATAACGAACGAACGTTAACTTCAACAATACCCTGTGACTGCAGTTCAATTACTCACTATCTACACACACATTACATTACCCTGTCACGTTGTCACCCTATTTTATATACCCGACTACCCTATATCTAGTAAATACTAGAGCATTCGCCAAAGTACAGGATAGTTCCAGAAACGTGGCGTCACAGTAGTCATGTGACTCGCTGACGCAACAGTATTTTCACTGAAGATTTGTCCGTGAATATGTCAATTCTTTTTTTGACCAGCTCGAGTTTAAAGTGATTTCGTGTACTTCAAATCAAAAATCTCAAATGTCACTTATCTCTAAAACCTCCTAAGTACACTTCAAACTTTTTTTTCAGTAAAATTTTATATTTTATCTGATTTCTCTACCCTAACTGTATACAAGATTGGTCAAATTGGCCGACCTTGTAAGCACCATAAGCAAAATCGAAATAAATCTGAACTACCATTTTTTCTTTGTACAATGGCTTAAAATAGTAACATGAAACTATATTTGTTTATCATAAGTAGCTTTAATCAGCAATTTGTCTATTCTGAAACTGCCTGTCTACGAAAAATTTTCTATTATCCATTAACATAATATCTATCTATTTTCATTCTTTGTCCATTGTGAATTTTACAATCTTGCTTGAATTCTTTATTGGTAGTTAGGTGTATTCTTGCATGTTTTGGGAACTATCAGGTAGTTTAGGACATCTTTCCTTTACAGCTGTTAATATTGTAGTATGGTAAAATACTATGTTCATTGCTACATGAAGGTTGTATGATGTACCTGGAGCACGAGTACAATATCTGACCCCTTCCAAAGTCATGTCCATGTAGGTATTGTATTAGTATCCTAGATCTCACTTTCTAAAGTGAGAAGTTTACCTGCTAGCAGTAAATGACTTGTTCTTATTCTATTAATGAACAAATGAAAAAAAAAATCATGCATTTCTCTAAATAGACAGTTTTGAGGAACCAGTTCATTCAAATGAACAGTTGATGAACTCGAGTCTGTTCATTCAGTATTGTAACAGTAAATGTGATCATACGAAAAAGTGCATGACAGTTGTGAATGCTCTTCCTGGAGCTTTTGGGAAATGGAGATTATAGGTTTTAGTAGCTCTACAGCATAAACTTAAGTTTCCTTTAGGTGTAGGATTTCCTCACAAAGAAATTCTGTGTTTGTACTAAAGCACAAAGCTACAAAAAGGGTTATTTATGCTCCGCACCTCAGGGTATCGAAGCCCAGTTTCGAGCAATGCAAGTCCCGCAAACATATCACTGTGCCCCTAGGGGGGGGGGGTATTAACGACAACTAACTTGATAACGTTTTACAGAAGACAAATTAGAAATAAATTTCGCGTTTTCATCATAGTAACACATATAGAAACAATAATATATTTGTGATTTAACAATCTGAAACGGATGCAGGAGTGTTTCAGAAGAAATTCCCTTGTTCAATCAATAATCAATGTTGAAAATATAGGTTTTCATAATATACTTGTTTTAAATTTCCGCTTATTATCCTACCCAATACTTTAATTTTTAGGGTTGTGCTTGGTGAGTTTAGATGTGAGATATTGATAAATCTAAGAAGTAACATAATTCTTATGTATTAGGGCAATTTGATGTGTGCATAAGGATAATTTCGAAACAATGTTCATTGCTATTTTGATATCAAGACATACGGTAGTGACGTGGCATGGTCAGTTGGTTTGGGTGCACAAAACATGCTTGCCCTTTCAGCCGTGGGGACGTTATAAGGTGAAAGTCAATCCCACTATTTTCAATGAATGTGTTCTACTGGACCCTTCCTTCACACACCAAATTTCAACAGTTTTGAGAAATATGTTCATTCAAATGGACAGCAGACGACCCCGAGTCTGTTCACAAGTGCATTCAATATTGTAACTGTTCCAGTTTCCCACCATTTTATAAATGTGATCATACCAAAAAGAGTGCATGACGGTTGCGAATGATTTTCCCGAAACCTTTGAGAAATGGGGATTATAGCTTGTAGTAGCTCTATAGAGTCAATTTAAGTCTTCTTTATGTGTAGGATTTCCTCACGAAGAGTTTGTAGTGAAGCACAAAGCTACAGAAAGGGTTATCTATGCTCTGCCCATCACGGGTATCGAAGCCCGATTTCTAGAGTTGTAAGTCTGCAGACATACCGCTGTACCACTGTAGGGCTCGCAAAGAGAAACTTACGTAATGAAACTTATATAATGACTTGATTTTAATTGTTTTTATAATGATTTGTTTCTTAAATTTTAGGAAATCCAAAAACAATAAAAACTGTTGCATATTGAGGGCACTTCATATTGAAAAAAGCGGGGATCGAACCATCGGAGCCTCACTCCTGTATCCACTACTGACAGACACACGTGTTCAAAGACGTGACGTCGCATTCTAGACTCATTGTCATTTTGTGTCACGTGCAGTTCTAGTCACTCAACAATTTTCTATTTAAGGGAGCATCTGAAATAGTAGATATATCTCACTTACATGTTTTCTGTAATAAATCTAGGCCTATCACAAATGAATAGGTCCACATGTGTTTTTTTTAAACACTAAACCTATTGTTGATGCGGGAATGCAGATATTTTCTAATACATATCTTTTTTCTTCTCAGCATGGTGGGCCTATTTTTTTTACAGGGCCTGGAGCTGAAGCTCCACCAGCACCCGCTGTAATGTGGCCTTGCAAGGCAGGAAAACTACGACCAACCTTTCTACTCGATGTTTGTCTTTCCAGTGTTAAGTATTTGTTTGAACAATTATCTGTTGAAAAGATGTATTACGGTGGCAGGTTTAGAAAGTCCTTAAAATATATTAAAGTTCTTAATGTTTATGATTTCGTGTTTCACATTCGGAGTTTTCAGCTTTTCAGAAACATAAAGCCCAATAAAAACACAAATTTTGGAAGGATGATACCCTACACACACTACTGTGCACCAGGGGTGTGGACTTCACATAACATTAGGGACTCATGCTTCACATACGATATATGATTAAATTACTTGACTACTGAAACACTGTTTAGTAAAAATTGGTGAAAAAAATGATACAAGGGAGTAGTCAGGGCTGTTATTGCGAGACACATCATCAGAGGGCAATATGTGTATGTCCAACTGGAAGGAGGGAGGCAAGGGGAAGAGAGGTGCTCATTGTTGGGGATGTGTTACTGAGTCACAATGGCGGGCAGACATGATGTCAAAGATCAATAAAGTGGGTCAACATGTCTCAAAATGGCAAGATTTATTACTAATTCATTAGTTCTTTATGTAATTACATTTCCTGACCATTTAAATGTAAATTGTCCTGAAAAAGACGCTGAACACTATTTCAATAATTCCTAATTCATTTACATCTCCTGACCATTAATATGTAAATCATCCTTAAAAAATAAACTTCTTTAACTATCATAAACCCCAGTGGCACAGCGGTATGTATGCAGACTTACAATGCTAGAAACTGGGTTTCGATACCTGTGGTGGGCAGAGCACAGATAACCCATTGTGTAGCTTTGTTCTTACTTCCAAACAAACGAACTATCATAAAACATATTTAATATTCACTATTTCACTTGTTTGACCTTATGATGTCCATAAAACTTGGAAAATGTTTCATTTTACACCTATTACTTTATTGTTTCATCTTACGCCAGTTTTGCAGTAGTGGACACTACTTCAACATGTGGTTACATCATCAATGCCGAGATTTAAATATTGTTACATCTCCGTTCGTTAGTTAATTTTCCGTTAAAACTCTTACCGAAGAAACTTTACCGATACAAGTCCTTTCTTAAATAAAACTGGTTTATTCTTTCGGAATACAACTTTCCGATACACTTAATTTCAACAGTCGCTCTATAACTAACGCTATAATTCTAAACGAACGTCTCACGTGCTCGACTCAACAATACTCAGTTCAATTACACACATTGTTCCGTCACGTTGTGACAATCTTATATGTACTAGACTAACACATATCTAGTAAACACTAGAGCATTCATGAAGGAACAGGATATTTTTAGAAGTCAATGACGTGTTACCAGTGTCACGTGACCTGCGTTGTCGTAATAATATATCAAAACCATTATTTTAATGACAGTTTTAGTGTCCATAGGATTTTAACAAATCTGTTGTTATCCATTATTTGAATGACATCACAAGTTATTTTTTGTTTCTAATTATATATATTTATCAGCATTACATGTATTTGACAAAAGTGGGCGATGTTACTAAGGATTGTATGCAGATCTCAACATACTTTTAATTGCGTATGTTTGACAAAGATATTAATATACTTCTATAGGACAGTATGCAACATATAGATGTTCTTTTCATTTCTATCTGCAGTCATTAACATCATGGAGACATTTCACTCTGACTCATTGTGACATGTTCAGCTTTATTTCCTATGATAATAAAATATAAAATATACAATATTGTCTACACACACAGAGATGAATACACACGAACTTACTTTATAAATGAAAAACTACCATACTGTTACGTCTCCGTTTGTTAATTGATTTTCTGTAACTTCGTTCCGACGAAACTTTAGCGACACAAGTCCTTACTTAATAAAACTGGATTATTCTTTCTGAATATAACTTTACGATACACTTAATTTCAACAATCGCGCCAAAACAAACGCTATAACAATGAACATGCTCAACTTCAATAATACTATCTGACTGCAGATCAATTATTCACTTTCTACACACACATTGTCACGTCACGCCGTGACCATCTTATATATAACAGACAACCCCCAATCTAGTAAATGCTAGAGCACTCCCAAAGGAACGGAATAGTTCTAGAAAGCAGGTGGCGTGACACTAGTCACGTGAACTCACTGACGCAACACTGCCTCTCCTTTGTATTGTTCGTCCCGAACAATAACTGCATACAATAAACCAATATACTAACTTAATTAAAATGTACAGAATTACAAACACAAAATTACAATTCAACAAAGTCTCTTAATTTTATGGGACATATCTTCTTCCGTACTGGTCTCTGTCTGTACTGGTCTCTGTCTCGTTGGCTTCTGCTTCATGTGGAGTTCATCTGCTTCATCAGTAAATGTCCTATCATCAGTAACAGTCACATCAGTGGTAGTAACTTCATCAAGAGCTTCATCATTTCCCTTCTCAAAATTGAGTAGAGTTACTTCTTTGATGTTGACTTTTTCAGGTGACACCTTTTCAGCAGCGTCATTTGTTCATTTGTTCACCTCGTCCCAACTGAAATGTCCTGGACCATGATAATGCCAAAGCCTGTTGGCATGCACCACTTTTGGCTTACCTCACCAACCACATTTTACCTGGAAAGTCACGTCTGAGAGACGATCCACTATGTCATATGGGCCTTCCCATGGAGAAGACAACTTAGGAGACTTCCCTTTGGTCTTCCTGGGATTATACAACCACACCTTGTCTCCTGGTTCAAAGCTGACTTCAGTAGATCTCTTATCATTAGTTAACTTCATCGAATCAGCAGACGTTTTTAAGTTTGAACACACTTGATGATGAATAGCATCCATCCTTTCCGATAGTACTTTCACAAACTGACACATTCTCAGGCAACTCTTCATAAGGTGGGCGTCCTGTTAACAGATCCACTGGCAACCGAAGTTCAC